>NW_009647571.1:69435-75447 GCF_000708025.1 Charadrius vociferus | reverse complement strand
AGTTGCCCCTAAATGTGTACTTCTCTACTCATTCTGTTTTAATTTTGGGGCGGTACTACCAAGAGGATGCTGAAATTTTTTATGGTTGTCCTGTTTTGAGGTAAAACAGGACCAATTTTCTGTTCAGTAATTTTACTTTGCAGCTAAGCCTCCTCTAACTACTGAAATTAACAGCATCTTGTGCAGACAATGTTCACTCTCTCAGAGTGATAAGACTTATGTTTATAGTTCATGCCAAGGCATGGTATGCAGAGAGGCTCCTGCCTATACTTATTGCTATACCAACCAAGGACAGCTAACTTTGTTATTTGCCCCGTTGGAGGGTCAGAAGTGGAAAAGCCTAGAGGGGTCACACCTGCAGGGAGGAGCAGAGAGGACAGGTGACCCAAAACTGGCCAACAGGGTATTCCATCCCATCTGCCTCATGCTCAGTATAAAAGCTGAGGGATCAAAGGGTCAGCTCTCTTTTCTTCAATGGCCGGCGTCCGAGGAGGACTCTGTCTGTTCATCTGCCTTTGATCCCAATCTGGAATCCAGATCTGGAATCCAGTTCCCGTCTGTCACTGAGTCTAGCCTGGGACTTCCCCAGTGCCAGCTGGTGACGTGATTGTCATCCTGGGAGCTTGATACAGTTTTGTATAGATTTCATTATTTCCTTCTTATTTTATTATTAATATTTCATTAAAGTAGTTTAGTTCCTTCTAAACTCATAAGTCTCTCTCTCTCCTGCCTCTCTCTGAAGAGAGGTAGGGGAGAGCATCTGTCATTCTGCCTGAGAGGCCAATCTGGCCCAAACCATGACATATCCTCTTAGGATTACGTAAAGATTATAAAATAGGAAATAACTAATCTGCTTTGGTTTTATTATACTACAGACAGGTGCCAAAACTGTGTAGAAGTTAACTGTTGTATAAATATATAAAAGCGAATTCCAGATTATTCCACTGTAATGTTCAAATGTGAAAACTGAATTTTTCATATTTGGCAGGTATAGTGAACTTGCTATGTTTTCAATTTTCATTTTGCTCTATACTTTTGTTCCTCCATGATTGTGATACAGAATACAATGCCAAATATAAGTTGGAGGAAGAGAAAAGTTGAGCTATATAAAGACTAGCATTTCAGACAACTCGGTATTAATAGTCCCCAAATAATTATTCTGTGAGAGAGCTGATAACCTGCTGCTGGCCGAGAAACTCATGTACTAGCTGCCTTTTCTCCTGGACCTTAAGTTAATATTAAAATAATAGCCTTCTCTCTCTGTCATGTGTCATCATCGGGACTTGCTTCCTTTAGCCTCCTTCTTCTGAAACACTGTGTACATTACATTAGTTAGCTCACAGCTACTTATTATTTATGCATTATCCTTTATGAAGTTTGTATACAACCCCATGCCCAACAGTTATTAAAAAAGAGTAGTGTTAGCAATTTATTTTAGCTTATCCATTTAAATCTCACACGGTAGTTCTTGTTTGAAAAAAGAAAAAAAAATTCGTTAATCACATTTTATTTTGACTATTCAAATATTGCAGTCCGATACTTATAAGCAGAAGTAAAATTTAATTTCTATAAATGTGGTGAGTTGACCTAAGGCGGCAGCCAAACACCCACCCAGCTTCTCATTCACTCTCCTCTCCCACAGCATGGGAACAAAATAGAAGGAAGTTGAAAAGATCAAAATAATGACAGTTTAATAGGGAAAGCAAAAGCTGTGATGACAGTTTAATAGGGTGTCACACTCCACTCAAAAGAGAGGAGGGAAGTGACTCAGATTCGCAAATCCCCAGCGGTGTGGTCTAAGGTGAGACAACTCTCAAGGTCCGTATACAAACATTTATTATATTCCCACAGTGATTAATATATGTCTTAACTAAGTCCACAATAATTGGTTAGGTGTATAACAAATTATGCCTTGCATTACTTAACAACTCTAAAGAGAAAAGAGGAACAGGGGGGCCGGGGGGGGGGGTGGGCGCTTTTTTGGGGCAGGGGGGGGGGGTGCGCGCAGAGAGAGAGAGAGATAAAGAGATCACTGGTCCTGGTTCCAGCATTGGTCCAGCCAACGGGGGTCTGTGGTTCATAGGAGCGCTCCTCTGTGGATCCCTGGATCCCCCCCAGTGGCACTTATTTTCCCCTTTTATGTTTGTCATATCAGTACAACCCGCCCTACGGCTATGGCTCAGGTTTCTTCCCCCCCCGGTGACATGTAGTATGATTTGGGTGGAGAGACGAGTGCTATAGTCATATATATTTAGGATGTTCTCTATAATCTTCATTAGCATAAGCAGGGGTGTCAACTTTAATATGCATTTCATGGATAATGAGGCAAAGGTCACTCATCGGACAAGATGGCCCCAAAACCAGAGAACTAACAAGCTTCACAAGTTGAGCAGAAAGTCCTGTGTCCACAAGACTTTCCCCCCCAGACGCATCCTGTGTTATTTGGAACACAGAGTTTTCTTCTCGACTGAGTCACACAAGAGATAAGCAAGTGTTAGCCTTATCAGTTCTTTGAGCACAAGGCCTGCATTATCCAGACTCCACATTATCCACCCCGTGGCTATAGCTACATTTCAAGGTATTTGAAAAGTGTTTGAGACATTCCTCAGTGAGGTTTGGAGGGCCTCCCCCCTCTCCTTATCTCTCCTCAGGCTCCTTCTCTCAGTCTTTGTTTCGGGGAGTTAAGAGTCGCCTCTTACATAGGGAAAGCAAAAGCTGCATGTGCAAGCAAAGCAAAAAGAAGAATTCATTTGCTACTTCCCATCAGCAGGCAGATGTTCAGCCACCTCCTGAAAAGCAGGACCTTACTACACGTGATGCTTGCTTGGGAAGACAAATGCCATAAGCATGAATGTCTCCCCTTTTCTCCTCCTTTCCCTGAACTTTTATTGCTGAGCACAATGTCTCATGGTATGGAACATCCCTTTGGTCAGTTGGAGTCAGCTGTCCTGGATGTGTTCCCTCCCAGTCTCTTGTCCACCCTCAGTCTACTTGCTGTTGGGGAAGGGAAGAGAGAGAAATCCTTGATGCTGTGCAAGCACTGTCCAATAGTAGCCAAAACATTGGTGTGTTATCAACACTGCTTTAGCCACAAATACAAAGCACAGCACCATAGGGGCTGCTATAAAGAAAGTTAACTCCATCCATCTCGTCGTTCCACCTGAGTGGCCAATCTGGCCCAAACCACAACAGGGGCAACAAAGCAGAAGTGTTTGAGAAGGGAAAAAGAGTAATTCAGATGGTTCTGAAAGCAGGTTTTGCCATAAAGAAAAGCAAGGTCAATGGACCTGCACAGGAGATTCAGTTCTTGAGTACAAAATGGCATGATGGATGCCGTCATATGCCTATGGATGTGGTCAACAAGATAGCAAATGTCTCCACCAGCTAACAAGAAGGAAACACAAGCTTTCCTAGGCCTTGTGGGGTTCTGGAGAATGCATATTCCAGGTTAGCTTGTGAGCCCTCTCACAAGTAAACCAAAAGATCTATTTTGAGTGGGGCCTTGAGCAACAGCAAGCCTTTGAGCAGATCAAACAGGAAATCCATGCTGCCTGGGAAGTGGCTGGACATCACCTGCTGATGGGAAGTAGAGAATAAATCTTTTGTTTTCTTTGCTTCTGCATGCAGCCTTCGCTTTTGCTTTATTAAACTGTCTTTATCTTGACCCACAATTCACGAATGTTTTGATTCTTATTTTTTTATTTAAAAGGCTAGGTAAGTATTCTAAGATATTCACTGGGCTTACATACAGTTTAAAGATATAAACCACCAATAACTTCATGAAAACACAGGAAAACCTTTTCCCATTCCGTCTACTAATGAAAGAAAAATTATACCTGTGCTCGCTTCTCCATGTCCTGACAAGTACCTAGTTGTTCTTCCATTGCAGCTCTGATTTGCCTTGCCTCATACTCTAACTGCCTTTTGGTCACATCTGTTTGCAAGGAGAACTGAAAGAAGGCAATTTAAATAAGGTTGATGTAAACTATGTATTTCTCTGAAGAAAAGCAAAACAATTACATTTCCACACTAAACTTCATAAACAAAACATGAAAATAGACACTTAAAATATTACTACATTGTTAAAAACAAGAACACATAATATTGGCAAACCAACAGGCTACCTGCAAGTCTTGTCAAATAACTAAAAGCAATATATAAATATTGAAACAATATAATTCATTAACATTTTTTAACTAACCTGTTTTTTTAAACATAGCTGTTGAATCCATAACCTACAACATCACTTAAGGAAAGGTACTGCAACCAATATATTTTCAAGGCATCAGCAGAGCTAGTTTATAACTTTAATGTTTATTTTAAAAAAACAGGTCTTTGCAACTAAGGGAAAATACTAAAAATTAGCTAGAAAGTTGATTTAAGTTCAACTCCCTGAAGCTTTATTTTAAAAGACTGTAGAAATATAGAAAAGTCTAGGCTGACAGGGACTTCTGGAGATCACCTGGTCCCACCTTCTGTTGAAAGCAAGGCCTTAGATTAGGCTATCCAGGCCCAAGTCAAGACAAGTTTTGAATATTTCCAGCAAGGCAGATTCCACCATTCCATCATATGTACACAGGTGAGTTATTCAAGCATGTGGAAAACAGTAACAGGTCCAGTAAACGTGTTTGTTCAAAAAGTGAATTAGTTGATACCATCTTTTGATACACATCTTTTGATACCTTTCACTCTAACTGTTCTTGCTAGATGAATATGAATTTATTCAATTTCTTGTGAGGTCAGTGGTTTCAAATACATAGCTATATGGGAGTGGCAAGTAAAATGAAATTAATGCCATGGAAGATTAGGAGATCCCATTATTATGGAAGCTGTACTTAATTTTATGAAGACTTTTCTCTAGTCTACTCTCCAGCAAAAAAAAATACTAGTAACTAAATAGACCACAAACAAAAAACAATGACTGCATGAATGTATGAAAAGCAAAACTAGAAGGCATAGTCATTCTTCAATATTAGGAACAATTATACACAAGTATAATAAGACTGACAAAATTTTAAATATTTCAGGGAGAAGTTTTACAAAGCACCTAAATACTTGTGGTGGGTTGACCCTGACTAGTTGCCAGGTGCCCACCAATCTGCTCTATCACTCCCCCTTCTCAACGGGACAGGAGAAGAAAATATGATGAAAAGCTCATGGGTTGAAATAAGGACAGGGAGATTATTTACCAATTACCATCACAGGCAAAACAGTCTCAATTTGGGGAAGATCAATTTAATTTATTGCCAATTAATAACAGAGTAGGATAGTGAGAAAATAAGAACAAATCTAAAAACACCTTCCTCCCACCCCTCCCTTCTTCCCAGACTCAACTTCACTCCCAACTTCTCTACCTCCTCCCCCTGAGCAGCGCAGAGGGATGGGGAATGGGGGATGCAGTCAGTTCATAACGCTTTGTCTCTGCTGCTCCTTCCTCCTCACGCTTTTCCCCTGGTCCAGCATGGGGTCCCACCCATGGGAGACAGTCCTTCATGAACTTCTCCAACCGTACGCTCAACCATATGCTCAACCGTATTCTGGCAGATGCACAGAAATGAGAAGGTTGTGCATTTCAAAGCATGAGAAAAAAACATGAGCTGAACTGAGAGGCAGGAATGTGAAACTTTGAGGAAACTATGATAAAGTTGAAAAGTTTTATTTATTTATTTATTTATTTATTCTTAGAATATTCAATTATGGCTGATGTATTTTTTCATTATTGCTAGAAGTCAACTCTTCACTGTTTTTTTACAATTATTAATAATATATTAATATTTTAATTATAATAATTAATATATCAATATAGTAATATATTAACAATAATATTATTATTAATGGCCTGGATGAGGGGACAGAGTGTATCCTCAGCAAGTTTGCTGATGATACCAAACTGGGAGGGGTGGCTGACTCTCCAGAGGGCTGCGCTGTCATCCAGCGGGACCTGGACAGGCTGGAGAGCTGGGCAGAGAGGAACCTAATGAGGTTCAACATAAGCAAGTGCAGGGTCCTGCA
>NW_009647571.1:35292-69182 GCF_000708025.1 Charadrius vociferus | reverse complement strand
CCAGCGAAGGGCAACCAAGATGACTGAGGGATTGGAGCATCTCCCTTATGAAGAAAGGCTGAGAGAGCTGGGACTCTTTAGCCTGGAGAAGAGAAGGCTGAGGGGAGACCTTATTACTACTTACAAATATCTAAAGGGTGGGTTGAAGGAGGATGGAGCCACACTCTTCTCGGTGGTTCCCAGTGACAGGACGAGGGGCAATGGGTGCAAGTTGGAACATAGGAAGTTCCGTTCCAACACATAGAAAAACTTCTTTGCAGTTAGGGTGACAGAGCAGTGGCACAGGCTGCCCAGGGAGGTTGTGGAGTCTCCTTCTCTGGAGATTTTCAAAACCGGCCTGGATGCAGTCCTGAGTAATGTGCTCTAGGCAATCCTGCTTTAGCAGGGGAGTTGGACTAGATGATCTCTAGAGGTCCCTTCCAACTCTGAAAATTCTGTGATTCTGTGATTCTGTGATTAAGTTTGCCACCAGCAGGTCTCCCAGAAGACTTCAATTCAGAAAGCCAACAAGAGATATAACAGTCTACAAATATGTAAAACACTGCTAAAAAAGAATGGGATCTGTCCTTCCACTGTGGATGGAATAAGTACTGATGGACATAAATTAGAGTGATACAGATACAGCTGACAATGCCTTTGGGAAATGGATTACATTTCCTCAAGGTCCTTTTTCCTTCTTTCTCCCCTTGTTTATGGTTTTCTGATTAACTTGACTGTGACTCAATATTAGATTTGCTGAAGTCCAGCTGTTTCACCCCAGTCACTGAAGTGTTTCCATATTCTGTTTCTACTTTCAGGAAGATGACTAGTTCTGACAGTACTGCATAAATACAGCTAAACTGATTCTTGAACAGATATGGCTCTGTAAAGATAGGCAACCAAGTCTTCCCATAACTGTATGTACTAAAGAATGCACTGCAAATATATCCAAGCTGCTGAGGTCTGACAGCAGGAAAACCTGTATTATCTGGGATATTGGAGATCTTCATTATCCCAGAAAAGAGTGACTTGACTACAGTTTGGAGATGCAAGGTAAAATTTGCGGCATTAATATCTGCATAGGCTATAGCACCATTTTACTCACTATTCTGAATTAAGAGCTCCTGTGTAAATAGTCTCTTAGGCTAATATTGCTCTCAAAATTAGAAGAATCCATAAAATAACATAACTGATAGAAAAAAAGGCCTTTGGGGGATACAGTTAAAGAAGAAACCCAATGACATAACTAATTTGTCATAACAACTTTTCAGTGCTCCTCTCTAGCACTGACATTCATACTGATGGGTATGAATTTTAACAGGTAAAATAACATCTGAAAACCAGGGTATTGCAAAGGAAAAATACATTATTTAGTCTGAATTAACTTTGCATAGTGAAACAAAAAAATGCTTTAAACGAAAACAATAGTAGAGAATGATCCCAAATTCATAAAATATACACAGCATCTAAACAGAGATCATAGCACCAGATTACATAAATGAGCACGCTGCAGTTACTTACATTTTCAGTAAGGGGGATACTATCAATCCTTTTAGTAAGGTCCTGAAGCTGAGAATACCACCAGTCCTTTTCTTTCTCTTCCTTCTCAGGCTCCACAAGCAACAGAGATCTATCAAAAAAAGCGCCAGAAATGTCTCGCTAGTAAGTCTTCATTATCAAATACAAGTACAGCAATAAGCCTATATAAAAGGTCAAATAAGAAATGAGGTTTGATGAAGACAGCGCTAACAAGAAGTTGAGAGGGTGGGTTCTGTTCCCCGGCCCTAGCTAATCAAACTATCCAACTATGCTGTGCTAAGCAAGTCACTTTAACTTCTTGTATATCAGATCCACATCTGTAAAAGAAAGAATACCTGTAGTTCTTTATAAAACCAGTTTGAAATCTATAGCTGAGAGACATTTTGTGAAATCTAAGCAGTTATTAGTCACGTGCTAACTTGCATCCTGTTTCTTTATGACAATATGCTTTATACAATGCAGCAAACTACAACTGCTATTTAAGAAAAGGCTTGGATATTGCAGAAGCATATATACCTCAGAATCCCATTACTAAACCCAGTTATCTTTTCAGCAAGGCTTTCGACACTGTCTCCCACATCATCCTCACAGGCAAGCTTAGGAAGTGTGGGTTAGATGAATGGACAGTGGGGTGGATTGAACAGTGGCTAACGGATAGAGCTCAGAGAGCTGTGGTTAGTGGCGCAGAGTCTAGTTGGAGGTCAGTAACGAGTGGTGTTCCCCAGGGGTCAGTACTGGGTCCAGTCCTGTTCAACATATTCATCAATGACCTGGATAAAAGGATAGAGTAAACCATCAGCAAGTTTGCTGATGACACAAAACTGGGAGGGGTTACCGACACGCCGGAAGGCTGTGCTGCCATTCAGCATGACCTGGACAGGCTGAAGAAACGGGCAGAGAAGAACCTAATGAAATTCAACAAGGGCAAGTGTAGGGTGCTGCATCTGGGGAGGAATAACCCCATGCACCAGTACAGGTTGGGGGCTGACCTGCTGGAGAGCAGCTCTGTGGAAAGGGACCTGGGAGTCCTGGGGGACAACAGGATGACCATGAGCCAGCAATGTGTCCTGGCGGCCAAGAAGGCCAATGGCATCCTGGGGTGCATCAAGAAGAGTGTGGCCAGCAGGTCAAGGGAGGAACTTTACTTTGAGGGTGGCAGGGCACTGGAACAGGTTGCCCAGAGAGGTTGTGGAGTCTCCCACACTGGAGACATTCAAAATCCACCTGGATGCCGTCCTGTGCCATCTGCTGTAGGTGACCCTGCTCTGGCAGGGGGGGTGGACTAGATGATCTCCAGAGGTCCCTTCCAACCCTGACCATTCTGTGATTCTGTGATTCTGTCTTTGTAGTGCCTCCTCACTCTGTCATCCATGACAAAACAATGTTAAAGCACACAAAACCATGATTATTAAAAACACTATCAAAGAGTATTTTTCCATCATATGTTATATACAGGATACATTTACAGCTGCTTAACACATTCTAAATGGGTATCATAAGCATATTGCAGATCTGAGTAGTTATAACTACTCAGATCTGCAATATGCTTATGATACCCATTTAGAATTATAAAGATATCAGAATACCAATATGAGTAATTGAAGATGCTTACATGAAAATTATGAAAAAATATTAAAAGTTTTACACACTATTTTATCAATCCTTTCTAAACTACATTTATATAACTACAAAATTTATCAAAAGTTACATATCTTTTATTGTTATTACACTTTTAAAAAATGCATTTTAAAATTTTACAGCCCAAATCCTGCTAGTAGGGGTATACAGACAACCCGCTTTTTTTTTTTTTAAATAAATGTTTATTAGTTTCTTGTAAGTGCTTTCTGCAAGCATTCTTCTTCATTCTGACATTTTAATATTGTTCATTAACATAGAAGGAAATGTTAAAATCATATTAATTTACAGCCAATATAAAGATAGAGGTATTAAAAAAATTAAATAAGCATAGCATTCATAAACAAAGCTGGACTGATAATGCTTAAGACTGAACTCAAACACTAACCTAGAGGACAGAAAGCTGCATACAAGTTTTCCCAGTATTATTTCCCATCCCTTAATTTCTACATCCTTCTCTCTCTAAACTCATATTGTAGTATTTCTGAGCAAGAACCATATGAACCTTTGTAAAATGCACAAAGAAGTAATGAATAATTACTATAAATATTTTGTTAAGGAACAAAAACAACATACAAAAATAAACAAAAATAAAAATTTCCCTCGACTCCTTTCTTAATGCATCTCAATCATGACTTGGAAAGAAGATTATCAAGTTTTCACATGAAAGAACTTCATGTAGGATAAAGAATTTAAAAATGCATAGTTTAAAGTATCTTAGTTCCTGCTTTTAAAATATTTCAAATTAGTTTTAAATGACAAGGTTAATATTCCATACCCAAAGCAAGTAACCTGAACATTGTTCAAATGGAAAATTAAAATTTCCAGGATCTAGTTTATATTAGTTACTGCTAAACTAATAGCCCTATTTTTTTTCAAGGACACACAGACAGAACTGAGAATAATACTGACAGGATTCGATACATCTTGGAAAGGAAAAAAAGAGAATTGTTGCAAAAATTCAGACATATAAAGAAGTAACTGACATTGCCTATTCTATTGAATCACATTGTTAATGACAGCTACATTACCTATGAAAGAGGTTAAGGAAAACCATAGTGTTATACTAACAATTCAGTTGCCAAGCTGTTCTCCCTCAGTTTATCTGCAAAAGACTGAAAAACTACACACATCTAAGAAAAACTACACAAACTTAAGAGTGCTAAATGCTTTTAAACACAGAGTAACAGAACTTTCCAGATTTGATTCAACAGCTATGTTGAAACAGAACTGTGGAGTTGTTTTGCTTCGTTTGTTTGTTTTTTAAATAAAGAATGTCAAGACCACACCTTATTTAATTTACTTGGACAGCTGTTACACCAGATGGGTTTACAATCAAAAATCAGTGAAAAGAACCAAACAACAACTACCCTACTATTTATTACAGGTAACTATAGCAGAATGACAGGATAACTGGAATTCCTCAGTCACAAGGATGGGTCTGGGCAGGAATTCCCTAAGTCAAGGGCTGTAACCCTGTTGAGGTGACACATTAGTCAGACTGAACGAAATGCCAATAGATGCTGCTCAGGGAGAGTCTGTGAGAGAGTCCCTGTTTTTGCCTCCCAACTTCCCAAACCTCTAACACATACCCTGGCTGCCTGATGTACATGCAAGCATTCTGCACAGTGTCATGAAAATTTCACAACTGGCCCGTGATGACTGAGCAGAGAGGCTAGGATGCAAAGTATAGAATTATAAGATTAATTCTTTTATTCATGTGCGTGAGGTGTCCCATTCAAATTGGGGCACCCCAAACACGGTTTTACACATGGTTCTTATACCTTTCAAGCGTTCAGGTACAACATGATTTGACCAATCACTACTTAACACTCATACTAATATTTTGCAAAGCAACTATAATTCTATGACATCATCATCCACCTGCTTCTTTCTTGATCTAGACGTCCCTGGAGTCAGTCTTGCTACAGTTACTTATCTATGATGCCAGATAATGGGAGGGCTTCACAGAGGTGTTGGAGGGGCTAGGATGCTGGCGTTATCTCGGCAGTCCAGGGGTATCCTTTATTCTTCAGGGTGGGCACTGTCATCCTCCTCCTTGCAATGAGCTGGGGTCCTTTAGTCATGCCGACTTAACCATGACTATGCAGTATACAATGTAAACTATATATCTTAAGAAAGTTCATACAATATCATACTATAAAGACTAATTGGTAAAATAGTTAGGGAATGAGATTCTTCCTAATGGTCTCTCCTTTTCTTTTGGCCGTCAGCGTCACACTATACTATATTATTTTAGTAGTAAGTCAAGTGCATAAGGTAATACAACACTGCAAACACACATATATAATTACAAAGCAAAATAAGACAGTGAATACAACAACCAAAATCCCTTTAGTTCACAGTCCTATACCTAAGTCTGGGAGCCAAGAGGTTAACCATCCAAACAGATGTACGGGAGATCCCAGTCTTACTTCATATAATATTTTTAAATGAGTCTTTATCTTGTTTATATCAGTTTAATTTTTTCTGGTGTTGATTTACATAAAACCAGCAGCTGTTATTCAATAATGCCCATACTCTGTCCTGTGCTGCTAATAGGTAGTCCAAGGCTAATCAATTCTGTATTACCATTTGAGATAATGATTTAATCTCTTCCTGTAAGGCTACTATACTATCTGCAGTTACATTAAGAGCTTTTGCTACTTCTGTTGATATGTTTACAATAGCTCTTTCTAGTTCAAAAATCCCTAACAATGGGATAAAAGCTCTTACAAACAGGTGGAACTTCGTGCCACATTCTATCAGAGGGTTGTAATACTTTTTCCCATATATATCAGTAGTTATGAGCTACAGAGGCAGAAGAGATACTGGTTCTAACCTGCATGGATGGTATTAATGCACTTAGAATACTCTTTTCAGCTCAGGTTGAGGGTAAATACTCAAATGCTCTTTCTCCACATACCCAATATCGTCCTGGTAGTTGATTAAATAGGGCAGTATAATCTTCAAATAAATCTGAGTCATGTGAACTATTTCCTGCAAAAGGGTTAGCATGTGCCAGATTTGGTTGTTTAGGTAAACCAGTAAAGCTTGGACCTGGATTAAAGGACTCAGAGCAATCAGGATCCTACAGGCCTGTAGTGGAACCCAAAATTTTATAATTATCTTTAGTTTGATTATGGCTTCCTACAGAATACCAAGTTAATCTATCTGTGAATATCCACATTGTCTCAAAGTCTGCAGGGCCTGATAAACTCCATCCAGGAACATATCTACAGCGTGATGTCTTATTATAATAGGTTTTATGTAAGGGCTTTTGGAGAATCTCCCTTCTGCACTCAGTGGATGTAGTATATAATAAGGTTTTGGAAGAATCTGTGGAGGAATACCGATTGCCTTTAGGCATAGGAACAAATCTATAGAACATTCCAGGCATGAGAGTCCCCTTTTCATCTATATGGTCCCAAGATCCGAATTGTTCATTTCCATTAATTCTATTAATTTTAAAGATATATCAGCATTTCCAATTCCCAGCCCCTACAAAATGAGTATGCTTGTTAATAGGTTTGCTCTCCAAGCGTACCCAGGGGTCTCCTTTCAAAATAGTGACAAACCCTTCTTGGCAGAAGGGCAGTATCCTTCCTTTCTTTAGTGAAAATTCATAATGTATACACCCATCCTTTACCATTGAGTATTCAATGGGACAGAAACCCAGGAGAGTTGATTTCCAGTAGAAGATAGGCTTTTAATGCATATCCAACAGTTGGGCTTATTTGCCACTGCTGCTATAGTTTGGACTGTTGCTATGGCAGAATTATGGAATGAACAAATATTCCACTACAGGCTTATAAGAAAGGCTATCATATTAAAATCTAGGCTTCCAAATCACTATTAACAAGAAAACCAGACACAAACAGCAAAAATAATTATCCCTTGGTTGCACTCTAATTCTAAGTAAGGGTATGGTTCAGTCCATGTGCAATTCATAAGTATCAGATTACTTTCTACTTTCCTGTTGTAGAATTCTTATGCAAGATCAGTGATTTCAAAGCCAATCCACTGGCTCTGCATAACTTCCCAGCTGCAGGTGAATCAGTCTCTGCAGTGGTGGATGCTCCCTTAGTGGCAGGAGGGTTTCCTGGTTCCACTTCTAGACCGGCTGCAACTTTCAGGTCTATTTTTCTTCCACCTTTACTGCTGACAAAGGTTAGCAATACCAAAAATGGTCCCTCCCACCGAGGAGATAAGTTATCCTTTCTTTTGTGTACTTTTACCCAAATATAACTCCCTAGATTGAAGAGGTGCAGAGCCCCTTCTAGAGGTACTGGTTGCATTAGCTGTGCATGGGCCTGATTGTATTTTAATAATTTATGAACCTTTAAAATATACTGGGTCACATTTTCATTTCCTGCTAATAAAATTACACGAGTAGGTACATCAGTTCTGGGGAGCTGCATCAGTCTTTCATAGGGAGACAGTTTTGTCGTTTGTTGAGGTCTTTGTTAAATATTCATTAAGGCTAAAGGTAGTGGATGCAAGACACGGTTACCTATTAGGCTGCAGCATAAATTCCTGTCATGAACCAATTCTACAGCACTGTTTGGGCTAGTTTTGCACCATAGGACTGAGAGGTTCTTTTGGGAAGCTCTTTGGTCGTACTGCGCATTCCTGTTTCCAATTACCTTGTTGTCCACAATAATTACAAGTGTCTCCTGTTCCTTGAGGCCCATTGCTCCTAAAATTTCCTCCTCTGCTTCTGCCTTGAAGACATCCACATCCCTGTTCCCTTTGTCTAGGATTGATATTCAATGTTGCTGCCAATAGACTAGCTTTCTGTTCATGTTCTTTTCTTTTTTCTTCACCTGTCTTTCATCTCTTCTATTACACACGAACATGACAATGCTGACTATTTAATCCAATCCTTTGCCCTGCCATACAGGTATATGTTTAGAAAAAAATTTCTTAATATCTGGGGCTGGCTGATATACAAAGAAAGATACCATTAAAGATTGATTTTCCTCCTTCTCAGGGTTGACCCCTCCAAACATTCTCACTTGTTTAAACAATTGGGCATAATATTCAGAACGATGTTTAGCATTTCCTTCCTGGCATTCTTGGACCTTAGCTCAGTTTACAGCCTTCCTTCCTGTCAGTTCTAAGGATTTTAACAATTCCCCTCTCACTCTTTGCAGCATATCTCTATCAGCTGGTAACTTTAGGGGGTCGACCTGGGTCATTGGCTGGCCATGGGGTTCTGCCCTGTGCTTCCCCAGGCCATCTGTGATTTGTTTTCCATATTTTAATTTTTTCCATCAGGAGTAAAGACAGTCTCAAATAGTTGTTGCATGTCAGCCTACGTAGGGTTATAAATGCAAAAGATGCAACATATACTTTGCATCACCTTTTGCAGATCATCCCACAGTCTGGGCACTTGCTGTTGCCCCAAAACCAAATGAGCAGGTGCAAATGGCATGTGGACTGTTCCCATGGAAAACTGGCTAGGTTCCAGTCCTGGCCCTATAATTTTTGTTGGAGAGGTGCTTACAAACCAGAAGCAGTAGCAATAGTTGGAGCAGAAACCAGAGTAAAAGCAGAACTAAAGAGCAGTACGATAGGCACCAAAATTCAACAAGGGCAAGTGTAGGGTACTGCATCTGGGGAGGAATAACCCCATGCATCAGTACAGGTTAGGGGCTGACCTGCTGCTCAGTTATTCTATTTGCTTTATTAAGGAAATATATAAAGCCCTATTTTTGGTGTCAATCTCTGAGAGGATGTGACAACAGTTTAATTTTCATGTTGTATCGGAAATTGGATCGCCTTAAGAAATTGGAACATGTCTGTACTAGGTTGCTGTATCATTTGCATTCATTTTGATAAAATATTATTAGGTTGATCAGTGGCAGATTGTTTAAATCTTATTTGCATCAAAGTGGTTACTCCTACGTTGTTTGTCATTAAAATGTAGAAAGATTTGTACTATATGTGTACCCTTCTGTTCACCCAGAAAGTGTTTGTGTTTAAATGGGAAATCTTAATTTAACTGTGCTACCCTTGTCTCCAAGTAAATGCATAGATCACATGACATTGCAGAAAAGACAGTTTTTTGTTCCAATTCTGTTAAGTTTCTGATAGTGATGTGAGCACAGCTGGTAGAGAATGGTGTTTCTGTGTCTCACAGCAAATCCGTTGTCTTGCAGGTCTACAATCCCGAGAGGACATGCTTTGCTTTCATCTTGCAATTTTTCTAAGACACTCTGTCTCAGCTGTTAATTATTGAGGCTAAGAGTTATGAAATACAAAGCACTATTCAATGGCTTTGTGAAGATACAGAATTGATGCATTTATAGTTTAGAGAGCTTTGAATGTTAAAGTGTACTTAATTTCTGTATATAATTTCATACATTCTTGCATTAACAGAGGGTACCTCAAAGCAAGCATGATACGGGTTCCCATAATACAGAGAGGCACAATGAAGGTCAAGGAACAGCAGAAATCAGCATAGCAACTACTGGTATTGGTCAGGTAATTTGATTATTTTCTATGTTGATAGTACAATTAAATACTGGATATGTACAATGCTTATATTTTGGTATATACCTTATAGTGTTTGTATGCCTGTTCATTTTTAAAAGATTTACACTTTTCTTCATTCCATCTGGAAATGAGAATATTTCTTGTATTTATTAGAAATAAATGTTTTAACATAATGCAAGGAGCCGTTTTCTTTTATTTAAATGATTAATGAGCCTAATACTAAGAAACAAATAAAAAGAATGACTATGGAAAATGTACTTTATTCTAGGTGAACAGTAATATTAGAAGTATGGTTTAATAATGGAAAATTGCTCAAAATTTCACTTGAGAAATTATCACTGAAATATTTTTTTTAAATTTTAAAAATGAAAATAATCAATACTATTTTAGATAAAGCTTTGAAACAGTATTATCAATGAGATAATCTCCTGGAAGTGTGCTGAAAGATTATACAAATGCTTTTAAATAGTCTTTCATTGTCACTCCTTTTAGTAGTGAAACTCGTTAGCACTGTATTTAGAGGGCTACATTAAATTCTTTTTTACTTTTCTTTTTATATTACTATTTTTGCAATTTGAGACCTCTTTGGCTAAAAATAATTATTTATCATGCACTAATTAATGTTCATTCACTTCATAATCTCCAGATGTAGCTGAGACATTCACATTGGTAATTTGGGCTCTTAAAACTTCACACTATAAATTTGATCGTTTAATTCATGTGTAAAATATTTGTGCTTAGGAAGTAGAATTATTTAAATCCTTTTGAAAGTATCCTGTACAAGATTTATCAGAAAGAGTATAAATTGTTGTTTGGCTTGAGTGTTTAATTTGATTTAACATTAAGCATAGCCCATACTTTTGCTTTTGAAAGATATTTGATCACCATTTTGAATTAAGTTCTCTCTGCTATATCTGAACAGTTGTTTGAGGCTCTCACTCTAATTCTTATGACAGCTTTATTGCTTTGGAAAAAAAAATAATTCAGCTTTGGAGCTGAAAGCATAATGTATTTAAATAATTGATGCATTGTGGCTGTATTTTCTTTCTTGATTATATGAATCAGGAGTTATTTTAGACAACAGATATTTTACAAGGAAGGAAGAAGGGATTCTCATATGCCTTGGCAGACATTATACAAGTAGACCATTCATTCTTTATTTGAGGTTTTATGTTTAGGATTTGAGCAATTTTGAACTTTGCCTCATTAAAATATTTAAAACATTTGTATTCTTTCCTCCTGGAGGTTGATGGACCCAGGGCTCTGAATCTGTGTTCTAAGAGACATCTGAGGATTATTTACTTTTTGGGCAAGTGCAGAGACAGAAGGCTTAATAGATTTGGCATAGCATTTATTTCTGATAAACCAGCTCAATATACTTTGTTTCTTTGAGAAATCACTATAAGTGGGGTGCAAAAAGTTTTAATTGAATAATTTGGTGCTAATTGGTTTTGTAGTCATATGAGCAATACTAATTGAAAATTTTCCAATTGAAGAAAGGATTTTTCAGAATTCAGCCATATCCTTTTCTGTACCATCTTACAGCTATCTTCTCTTCTGATCCATTATGCTCACTATTCTGCCACTGTAGTGAAATTTATTCAAACATTTATTTTGCAAATTTTATAAAGGAATTCAATGAGGTATTCTATTTTATTAATAAAATATGCCACAAAATAGGGAACATAACCTGACTGA
This sequence comes from Charadrius vociferus, assembly GCF_000708025.1. Classification (NCBI taxonomy): domain Eukaryota; kingdom Metazoa; phylum Chordata; class Aves; order Charadriiformes; family Charadriidae; genus Charadrius; species Charadrius vociferus. The sequence continues at coordinate 57,830 of NW_009647571.1, read as the reverse complement.
CAGAGTAAATAGCAAGTATAGTACAACAAACAACAAGTGAAAGACAGGAAAGTATAAAAAGAGAAAACAAGATGAAGTAGAAGGATAGGAAAAGATTTGGAAAGAAAAAGTTCTACACAAGAAGGGTCCATGTACATCTCTGTCATTTTTCAGTTTCTCAGATGAATGGCTACACATTTCTTATACTGCTTCTTTCAGATCAGTCTTTAGGAGCCCGTAAGAAAGGTAATTGCATTTAATTTGGTCGTCCTGGCATCCTCAAAGTAATAAGGCCAAAAATGATGGCTTTGAAGGAAATAGTTCTTTTGATCAAAGTTGATAATGTTTTTTAGAAACAATAGGAAAAGTATGCTATTTCTGTCTACACTACTCTGGACTTCAATAGATAGTGCTCCAAACTCGCAACTTTTTTTCCTTCTTGGATAAAATGAGCATATTGAATTTAAGAGTGGAGAATTTTGGCATGTACATATACAAAACCTGTAATCCTCTGAATATAGTCTGAGGTCAAGATGATTTTAATGGATCAGTCAGTGTAAAAATCTCAGGGTTCTTTCCCATATTCATAGCACTGCAGATTATTCAAGTGAAATAATTTAGGAAGTCTAATATAGTTTTCATTCCAAGCTTTATGTTTTTCAAATTTTTCCATCCATAACAGCAAAAAGAAGTGCTTGTTTACTTAGGAAATATATATTGAAATAAAATAATGTGTGAATTTAAACAATTCTAGTTGTGCTTATTTAGTATCCTATGTTAATACTTTTTCTGGAATATGCATGAAATGTTCTGGATTCAAACGGAGAATGAAATGAGTCTGTTTAAATATTCCATTATAGCTACAATTTTTTTCTGTTATTTTTTATAACTTCTACCAGAAATTAAAAGTCAGTAGATTAAAAGACCTGTGTCTTTAAAATAGTATACATTATTTTGTATGACTTTTTAAATGTCACTGATATGGTCAAGTAGAGCTGAATGTGGAATGTCCCTGATTTTCCCATTCAGCCAGAGATTTTACTCAATTTCTGACCTGAAGAGGAAACCTCTCAGATTGCAATGGACACCGGAGCAGTGCAAGAAGCACCAGCAGCAGCAAACAGCAATGATGGACACACAGACAAGGAGAGTCTACAACTGAACAGGGGGCATTCCCCAAGCAACTGAGCCTGGACCCACTGATTGGACGAGCCAGCAGGGGGCGGAGCCTGCACCCAGCAGCACAGGAGATTTAAACAGGCTAAAACAATCAGACCAGCTGACCGCAATGGATGAGCATATATATTTCCCAGTGGGCAGGTGCGTGGCAGTATGGTGACTACATGACAAAAAGTGGTGTCTTCTGCTTCTCCTGAGCTTATAGCACCTGGTAGAACCAATGCAGTCACACAGACAGAGCTCCTGTCAAAGCATGTGACCACACAGGTTTCCGGCTGTGGGGTGTGTACAGGGATATTCCTGGAGATGGAGGGTGATAGCAAGCCAGCCTGTGGGATGTGTGACCAGGCAGATGAACTGCTCTGCTTGGTGGCCGAGCTGCAGGAGGAGGTGGGCAGACTGAGGAGTGTTTGAGAGTCTGAGAAGGAGATTGACCAATGGAGCTATGCTCTGCCATCTCTGATACACATAAGTCAACTCACTACAGAGGCAGGTCTAGGATCTGTTTGGTGCCGGAAGGAAGGCAGGGTTATGAGGGCTGGGGAGGGGTGGAAGAAGGTTACAGCATGGAGCTGTAAGAGAAACCCCTCCTTACCCTCCAAAATAAACTTACAGAATAGGTATGAGGCCCTGGATGTGGTAGATGAAGCACATAATGAGTCAGGAGGAACCTAGGAAAGCAGTCTTGCCCAGGTCAGATAGACCAATGCATTGCAACAAGACCTGCATTAAGACCAGCGCCGAGAAAAAATAACAGCGAGTTATGGTCATCAGCAACTCCCTCCTGTGTGGAACAGAAGCATCCATTTGCACACCAGACCATCTTTTCAGGGAAGTTTGCTGCCTCCCTGGGGCCAGAATTAGGAATGTCACCGGACAACTGAAAGCTTACTACAACATTCAGACTACTATCCACTCCCGCTCTTTTATGTGGGTACTAATGATGTTGCAACAAAAACTCTAAGGTCAATCAAAAGAGATTTCAGGACCCTGGGAAAAATGCTAAAAAATTCAGAAGCACAAGTAGGATTTTCCTCAATCCTCTCAGTAATAGAGACCTTGGAAAAAACAGACGAGCCCAAGATATCAATACCTGGCTCCAGGACTGGTGCCTCCACCAAAACTTTGGTGTTTATAACCACGGAAGCTTATTCAAGGCACAAGGAATGCTGAAGCCTGACGGGATCCGCCTGTCCCAATGGGGAAAACACATCTTTGGGCATAAGCCGGCAGGACTGATCAAGAGGGTATTAAACTAGTGTTGTGGTTTGGGCCAAACCAGCCGCTGGGCGAATGACAGATGTTCTCCCCTACCTCTTCAAAAAGAGGCAGGAGAGAGAGAGAGACTTATGAGTTTATAAGAAACTAAACTATTTTAATGAAATATTAATAATAAAATAAGAAGGAAATAATGAAATATATACAAAACCGTATCAAGCTCCCAGGATGACAATCGCGTCACCAGCAGGCACTGGAACAGTCCCAGACTGGACTCAGTGACGGATGAGAACTGGATTCCGGATCTGGATTCCAGATCAGGATCAAAGGCAGATGAACAGACAGAGTCCTCCTCGGATGTCGGCCATTGAAGAAAGAGAGAGCTGACCCTTTGATCCCTCAGGTTTTATACCGAGCATGAGGCAGATGGGATGGAATACCCTGTTGGTCAGTTTTGGGTCACCTGTCCTCTCTGCAGGTGGGACCCCTCTATGCTTTTCCACTTCTGACCCTCCAACGGGGCAAGTAACAAAGTTGGTTGGCCTTGGTTGTTATAGCGATAAGTATAAGCAAGAGCCTCTCTGCACACCACTCCTTGGCATCAGCTATAAACATAAGTCTTATCACTCTGAGAGAGTGAACATTGTCTGCACAATATGCTGTTAATTTCAGTAGTTAGAAGAGGCCCAGCTAAGAAGCAAAGTTACTGAACAAAATTGGTCCTGTTTTACCTCAAACCAGGACAACTATAATCGATGGGGGAAGGGGATACCTACAGGATTGCCAAAGGTAAGCCAAGGCTTGGAATGGTAACATCTGAGGGTAGCAATGCTAGTGGGAACACTTTCAATGCTCCTGGGAGCACGGAGGGCTCAGGAACGTATCTGAAATGCTTGTACACCAACGCATGCAATATGAGAAACAGGATGAACTGGAAGCATTGGTTAGTTCCGAGAACTAAGTTATCACTGGTATTAGCAACACTTGATGGAATGAGTCCCACAATCGGATTGCTGGGATGAAGGGCTACAGGCTGTTGAGGGGGGATAGACAGGTCAGGCTAGGTGGAGGAGTGGCACTATACATAAGGGAGATGTTTGATTGTACGGCCCTTACAGTTAGGGATGATGTGGTTGAGAGGGGAATGGAAAACAAGGGAGACGATGTAGTGGCTGTCTACTACCAATCACCCAGCCAGGATGACAGCACTGATGAGTTATTCCATAGGCAATTAGGAGAAATCTCTGGATCAGTAGCCCTTGTCCTTATGGGAGATTTCAACTTCCCAGACATCAACTGCTGAGACAAGCAGGTCTGGGAAATTCCTGAAGTTTGTTGAAGATAACTTCTTGTCACAACTACTCAGGGAGCCAACTAGGAAAGATGCCCTCCTAGACTTGTTGTTTGTGAATAGAGAAGGACTCGTGGGAGATGTGATGGTAGGTGGCTGTCTTGGCCACAATGATCGCAAAATGGTTGAGTTTAAAATTTTCAGTATAATGAGAAAAAAAAGGTCAGCAGAGTTGCTACCCTGGATTTCAAGAGAGCAATCTTGGGATCTATTCAGGGAGCTAGTTAGCAGTGTCCCCTAGGAATCTGCTTTTGAGGGCTTAGGAGTCCACAAGTGCTGGTTAGTCTTTAAGAACCACCTTTTAGAAGCACAGGAGCAGGCAATCCCATTCTTTCAAAAGTCAAGCAAGCAGGGCAGAAGACCAGCTTGCCTTAACGGGGAACTCCTTGTGGAGCTCAAGAGGAAAAAGAAATGGTGTGATCTCTGGATGCAAGGTCAGGCTTCACAGGAAGATTACAGAGCTGTGGTTCATATATGCAGGGAGAAGAAACAAAAGGCCAAAGCTCGGTTAGAGTTGAAACTGGCCAGTGTTCTGTCAGATAACAATGAAAGGCTTTTTTAAGTGCATTAATAGCAAGAGGAAGTCTAAAGAAAACATTGGACCAATACTTGTTGAAGATGGTCACCTGACAAATAGGGATGAAGGAAAAGCAGAGGCATTCAGTGTGTTTGGGTTTTTTTGCCCCAGTCTTTAATAATATTGATAGACCTTGGGCTGCCTGGTCCTCCGAGTCAGAGGACTACAACTGTGGGAACAGTGCCTTTCCATTTGTGGACACTGAAATTATAAGGGACCAGCTGTATCAGCTGAATGTCCATAAGTCCATGGGGCCTGATGGAATTCATCCCAGAGTACTGAAGGACTTAGCGGATGTTACAGCAGGAACCCTCTCGATCATCTACCAAAGGTCTTGGGAGTCTGGAGAGGTCCCTGCTGACTGGAAGCTAACCAATGTTATTCCAATCTACAAAAAGGGCGTGAGAGAAGACCCAGGAAACTACAGACCTGTTAGTCTAACCTCAGTACCTGGAAAAATTATGGAGAAGATTATACTGGGTACTGTTGAAAGGCATTTAAAGGATAATGCAATCAGGTACAATCAACATGGGTTCACAAAGGGAAAGTCCTGTTTAACTAATGTGATATCCTTCTATGATAAGGTCACCTGCCTAGTGGATGAAGGGAAGGCAGTGGATGTAGTTTTTCTGGATTTTAGCAAGGCTTTTGATACTGTCCCTGTTAGAGGAGCTAGGATGCTGGCGTTATCTCAGTAGTTCATGGTTATCCTTTATTCTTCGGGGTGCAAGGAGGAGGACAACAGCCCCTAACGAGCTGGGGTCCTTTAGTCATACTGACTTAACCACAGCTATGCAGTATACAATGTAAACTATATATCTTAAGAAAGTTCATACAATTTCATACTGTAAAGACTAATTGTACAATAGTTAGGGAATGAGATTTTCCTAACAACAGCTTCCCTTTTTTCCACCTCCATGTGTCCATGCACTGGGTCTGTCCAGTTTATGAAATTAAATTTGTGAAAGTATAATTAATTCAGTCCTTATAAAAAGTATTTTTATTTGTAAATGCTTTTTCTAATGGTATGAATCAGATTATTCTCATCTGTTGCTGATCATGATTTTGAGGTTAGGAGAGAGTTTAAGGTAGAAGAGATGTTACTGATCAAAGAAAATTTTTGATGGAAAAACCTAATGCAGTCATTCCATCTTTTTACACTTCAAGATTGCTTATATCAGTACTTTCACAATATCAGAATATTCTGTTCTCTGCCATAAACTGTCAAGTTCAGTGAGAATGCAGCAAGGCAAATTAAGGTTTTTTTGAATGTTATAATGCTTTTATGAGGAAAAAAGGTTTTCAATTTGTACTGCTTTTCTACAGGATCAGTATTTTGAAAGACTTATCCAATGTGTGGAGGGGTGGTGGTTTGGTTTTTGTGGGGTTTTGTGAGGTTTTTTTGAAGCTCCTAACAATAAATACAGCTGATTGCAGAAAAGTGGTTTCTTCTTTTGGAAATATTTTTTGGATAAATATGTCAATGTTATTCCCAGTAAGAAGGGTAACAAAATATATGCTTCTCTACTTGTATTACATGGAACTAGAGGGGAGATGAGCAAAAAAAAATATGCAGACAATTTCATCATTTATTCTGGTAACTGAATCCTTTTTTTTTTTTCTCCCTTCAGAAGATCATTTTGGCCAAGTTAAACATCTAGTGAATTTGTCAAATTCACACACAGTTAATAAATTACTTGGTCCTCGTCCAAACATTCTTGCCCACAAGCAGCATGTATTGTGCCAATGGATTAGATTCCTGGGTGGAAATGTTCCTATTTCAGGTCTCTGAAAAATGTTAGTTTTCTTTCCAAATTGTTTTAATGTTGAGACTTTCAAATTCCATGAGTTCTTTGAAAGTCTGTTTTAATACAAACAACAAAATCTACTATAAAATAAATATTTGTCAAATATGTTTAGAAACACAGAAACTCTTTCTTCAATGGTCGACGTCTGAGGAGGACTCTGTCTGTTCGTCTCCCTTAGATTCCCAATCCTGAATGCAGATCCGGAATCCAGTTCCCATCCGTCACTGAGTCCAGCCTGGGACTGTCCCAGTCCCAGCCGGTTTTGTGATTGTCATCCTGAGAGCTTGATACGGTTTTGTATATATTTCATTATTTCCATTTATTTTATTATTAATATTTCGTTAAAGTAGTTTAGTTCCTTCTAAACTCATAAGTCTCTTTTTCCCTCCTCTGCCTCTCTCTTTGAAAAGGGGTAGAGGGGAGCATCTGTCGGTGCCATCTGGGGTCCCCCAGGTCCCCAGTAGCCAATTTGGCCTAAACCACGATAGATTAATTGGCACCCAACGTGGGGCTCGAGCAGGGCTCGACCAGAGCTGTGATAGATTGCCTGAATAGTTTATTTCCAGTTTGCTCAGAGATTAGAACAGACAGCCTAAACCACAACAGATTCCTAAATTAAGGGAAAATGTTCTCATACAACCCTTCATGAACCTAGATTTTATGAGAGGAGGCAAACATGATTAGCGATCCTGACTAGGAAAATGAAAAAATGGAGTGTCTACTGGATGAGAACAGACTCATGGGAAATTGCTTCAATTTTACTGATAGGACTGAAAGAAAGAGATCTAGACATAGTACCTTAGAAGAAAGGTGCTTTCAGCTCTTGATTGCAAAAGTTTTTCTAAACACCAGGAAAGGCCCTTTAGAGCAGGGGTTTCTAAAGTGCTACCCACCAAGCTTTTGTATTATGGTTCCAGTGGGCTCCAATATAGACCCACCGCTGGCCAAAGCTGAGCCAATCAGCAACATTGGTAGTGCCTCTGTGACAACATATTTAAGAAAGGGTAAAAACAAATGCCGCACGGCAGCTGTGAGAGAGAGAGGGGAGTGATAAAATGTGAGAAACAACTCTGCAGACACCAAGGTCAGTGAAAGAAGGGAAGGATGTGCTCCAGGTGCCAGAGCAAAGATTCCCCTGCAGCCCATGGAGAAGACCATGGTGAAGCAGGTTGTCCCCTGCAGCCCATGGAGGACCCCACAGCAGATAGATATGCCCTGAAGAAAGCTGCAGCCCATGGAGAGGACACACCGGAGGCAGGCTCCGGTAGGAATTGTGGCCTGTGGAAAGGAACACACACAGGAACAGGTTTTCTGGCAGGATCTGTGATCCTGTGGGGGACCCACACTGGAGCAGTCTGTTCCTGAAGGACTGTATCCGTTGGAAAAGGACCCATGCTGGAGCAGTTTGTGAAGAACTGCAGTCCATGGGAAGGACCCATGTTGGAGCAGTTCATGAAGAACTGTGTCCCGTGGGAGGGACCCCATGCTGGAGAAGGGGAAGAGTGGGAGGAAGAAGGAGCAGCAGAGACAAAGTGTTATGATCTGACCGCAACCCTCATTCCCCATGCCCATGCACCACTTGAAGTGGGGGGAGGAGATAGAGAAGTCGGGGGTGAAGTTGAGCCTGGGAAGAAAGGAGGGATGGGGGAAGGTGTTTTTAGTTTTGTTTTTATTTCTCGCTATCCTACTCTGGTATTAATTGGTAGTAAAATAAATTTATTTTCTCCAAGTCGAGTCTGGTTTACCCATGACGATAATGGGTGAGTGATCACCCTGTCCTTATCTTGACCCATGAGCTTTTTCATCATATTTTCTCTCCCTGTCCTGTTGAGGAGAGGGAGTGAGATAGCAACTGGGTGGGCACCTGGCGGCCAGCCAAGTTGAACTCACCACACATCCCATCCATCAAGTAGCTTTCAATGCCCAAATCTTTAGAAACCCCTGTCTTGCAGAGAGGTCTCTGCAAACATCTGGGATTTCAGTCAGATTCACTTTAGGACATAAAGAAGCCTTCAATGGAAACAGCTGCATGTCTCTTACTTTAAATTACTTCACAACTGATTGATATTGTGGGACAACTTTGCAATATGCCCTAGATAGAATCATAGAATCATTTTGGTTGGAAAAGACCTTTAAGATCTTCAGGTCCAACCATCAACCTAACACTACCAAGTTACCACTACATCTACAGGTCTTTTAAATACCTCCAGGGATGGAGACTCAACCACTTCCCTGGGCAGCCTGTTCCAATGCTTGACAACTCTTTCTGTGAAGAAATTTTTCCTAATATCCAATCTAAATCTCCCCTGGCATAACTTGAGGCTATTTCCTCTTGTCCTATGGCTTGTTACTTGGGAGAAGAGATCGACCCCCACCTCTCTACAACCTCCTCTCAGGTAGTTGTAGAAAGCGATAAGGTCTCCCCTCAGCCTCCTTTTCTCCAGGCTAAACAACCCCAGTTCCCTCATCTGCTCCTCATAAGACTTGTTCTCTAGACCATTCATCAGCTTAGTTGTCCTCCTCTGGACACACTCCAGCACCTCAAAGTCTTTCTTGTAGTGAGGGACCCAAAACTGAACACAGTACTCGGGATGTGGCCTCACTAGTGCCAAGTACATGGAGACAATCACTTCTCTAATCCTGCTTACCACACTATTCCTGATACAATCCAGGATGTCATTGGCCTTTTTGGCCACACTGCTGGCTCATATTCAGCCACTATTGACCAATACCCCCAGGTCCTTTTCTGCCAGGCAGCTTTCCAGCCACTCTTCCCCAAGCCTGTAGCGCTGCATGGGTTTGTTGTGACCTAAGTGCAGGACCCAGCACCTGGACTTGTTGAAAATCATGCCATTGGCCTTGGCCCATCAATCCAGCCTGTCCAGACCCCTCTGTAGAGCCTTCCTACCCTCAAGCAGATCAACACTCCCACCTAACTTGGTATTGTCTGCAAACTTTCTGAGGGTGCACTCAATCCCCTTGTCCAGGTCGTTGATAAAGATATTAAAGAGAACCGGCCCCAGTACTGAGCCTCAGGGAACACCACTTGTGATTGGCTGCCAACTGGATTTAACTCCATTCACCACCACTCTTTGGGCCCAGCCGTCCAGCCAGTTTTTCACCCAGCAAAGTGTACGCCCATCCAAGCCATGAGCAGCCAGTTTCTCCAGAAGAATGCTGTGGGAAACAGTGTCAAAAGCTTTACTAAAGCCAAGGTAGACAACATCCACAGCTTTTCCCTCGTGCACTAAGCAGGTCACCTTGTCATAGAAGGAGATCCGGTTAGTCAAACAGGACCTGCCTTTTATAAACCCATGCTGACTGTGTCTGATCACCTGATTGTCCTATATGTGCCGCATGATGGCACTCAAGATGATCTGTTCCATAACTTTCCCCAACACTGAGGTTAGACTGACAGATATATGTCCTTCCAAGAAAAAAAATAGTCTATAGTTTTGCCAACAGGCAAAACATCATATGGGGATGACAGCTTCAAAATGCCTTTGTTTAGCAGTTATTTTTGTTAAAAGAATCACTAGGTAAACGACTCCTAATATTAAGTAACCAATCAATCGCCTACGGTAGTTATAACCATTTGCAAACAAGAGAAAGGCTGCACCATCACATTGCTACAGTTTCAGCACTTATCAGTAGTGGTGAGGAGGTATTGGAAGTGTTTGGGATGCTTCACCCCCCACCTCCAAAAAATATTTAAGGTGCTAAAAATCTGCTGATAAAAATAAAATAACCTTCAGCAAACAGTAACAATGAAATACATATATGCAGAAGCTATATTATGTGTTTTAGGATTTCTGATGGGTTTGTGTATTTAAATCTGTATATTCCTGGTTTCCTTCCCTGGTAGGATAAGTATAACACTGATCAAAATTATATGCATGATATCGAAATATTAGATATGTTAGTAAATTTTCATATTAAAATTAGAAGTCAATGCATACTGAATGAATAAATGAAGAAGTTTACCTCTCTCTTTCTAGCTCTTCTAAATAACCAGTGCTTTCTCTGCTTTTATTCATAAATCCTCTTCTTGGAAATGATCCTATGGGAACAGGACTGCACTCTCCTGAAGGGCTTGACACAGACCCTTCCCAGCTCTCATATAAACGCATGGACACCTTTGGCCTTAACTTCACTCCAGGGAAGTTACTACTTTCCAAGTTCAGTTCTGGATAATAAAGAGCAAACATTTTCAGAGCTGAAATGGAGCAGCACAAATCTAAAAGAACATTTCTATCTTAATTTCATACTTCATGAAAAAAATCTATAACTTTTTTTACAGAAACAGTTAATACATTTTGCTTTAGGATACACAGAGCATAATGTGAACAAACCCAATCTTAATGGTACAGTTAGAGAATACTAATCCTCTAAATGAGGAGATGCCCAAACTACAGTCCTGCCAACCAGAACAGTATCATGACACCAGTATGCCTGCCTGCCTTAAAAAATGGGCAGTGTGTGGCATAAATATCATATGAACTGCTCTTGCGTCCCACTTCCTCTTTCTCAGGGATCCCACAGATGCTTCACCATCATGTAAATGATAAGCGTTTCCATCATAGGGGCCTAAATGTAGACATCCTCTACAATATTTCTGGTTCTGTGATAGGGATAACAGATTTATGCAGGGAGTCACTGATCTGGGCTTTCTCTGCACATCCCATATAACGGGATGGGTACGTGTTCCACTACATGCTCTATGGAAGGGGGCATCAATTTTCAGCATGACAGATACAGTTCTAGTAATGTGACAGGGAAAGGGCAGGGTATGTAAATGAGTTCAGAAAATTTGGTGTAAGTAATCCACCACTAATTTAAACAATTAAAACCTTTTTTTTTTTTCATGAAGAAGTGAATAAAGTATAAGATATATCAAACGCAATTCATATGAAGCCTTGGGGTAACAGTAGCAAAAGCACAAAAGCAATATAAGAACACATTCTTTTTTGAAAATGTATCTTAAAATAATTGGCAAAAAATAACAGACACTGAGATTATGTCTAACTTCTAAAGTTAGCACTAGAAAGAAGATGCAGCTGAGTTGGAAAATTTTATCCTAAAGCAACAAGAAACAAATGAACCTACTTAAAGTATAATTCTAGAATTACCTTTAAGTCGTTCCATTAAGTCAATTTGTCCAGAAGATGCCATTGTCTCATCTTCAATATTTCCTTGTAGCTGTTTCAGCACCTCCTATAAGAAATTAAGCATAATTAAAAAATCCTTACAATAATAAACCAAGGTAAATACATCTTATCCTGCCCTCAAGTACACATTTATGCAACAGCTACTGTGACACTGACGTAAACTATATTTAATGTGAGCAGTGATCAAGTGTCATAACTTTAATTTCCATCAAATATATTCTACAGTATTTCCCCAAACACTGTCACAACATTAAGTCTACACTGAATAGTTCATCTTCTCTGTTAATAGAATTTATCAGCTTATTTAAAAGTTCTCAAAGTGAGTATCACTTATCTCTAATTTACAGATGAAGAAATGGAAGCACAAAGTACAGTCAGATTTCTTCAATCTGTTTTCCTAAAGTTAGTCTTGTAAATATAAAATTTGGATACGTAACTAAAAGTTACTAAAGAGACTTGAATACTGCATTTTTTGAACCTCAAAGATATCAGAAGAAACACACTCCAGAGTTTTTTTGTTGTAGGTTTTTGTTTTGTTTTTTTTTTCTTCCTGCAAGGCCTTATCACCACTGTAAGCCAGCAGAGTCATATTTTTCTCACTACTACTGTCACGCCTATGAAGAAAAGATTTAGGGCTCCTTCATGAGGTCATATTATTCTGTTACTACTACTACTACCATAATGCCTATGAGGCAAAAATTTAGTACTCCTTCATGCAGCCGAAGCTTCAAAGCTAAGAATATTCCTGCATGCTATCAAAACTACGCATGATCAAATTATACAGCTAAAGGAAAATACTTCTAATGCCTAAAAAGATTCATAGTAAATAATGAATAGTAGATTAAAAGGGGCCTCTATGCCCCTAGGTCCAAATGTTCAATGGCCTAAACTGAGGTGGAAAATTAAATGCAAGTTATAGTGAAAGCCTTTTCCATATCATAATAGCAGATACATCAATAGCAAGAATAAATTGAAAAGACTGGCCACAAGGCAATTATTATAATTTAAAATATGATTTTTCTTATTATAGAAAACAAAATATTATTAGAAGCAGTAGTCAAGAAAAAACTCTAAGTAATGAGAGATATTCCATACTTGTCATACACAGACTCTACACCTAGAATTGTACATAATCTGTTCAGACCTTAAATCTAATGAGTTTTAGGTAATTATAAAAATCTCCACAACACTGTTTTGCTCTTTTAGGAAACTAGCAGGCCTTACTATCAATGTTATTAATTCTTGCAACTTTTACAGAAAGTACACTTTAAATGCATTTTACTCTGTTTGAAGAGAACAAAAACAGCATCTACACAAAGTCAAGATATTCTTTATTTTTAATAGATATAATAGCGAGCCCTTCTGTACTCAAAGCGTTGTTACTAGTAAAAAACAGAAGTAAAAGGACTTTGAGTAAAGAACTCCAGAGGGTTTTGAGAATATAATCTCCAAGCACTAGAATCAAACACTAGCTGCACAGTCACTCTGCAATCACCCATTATTTAATTTCATGTTAGTAGTCCAGGAAGAGGAAATCTAGAGTATGGATACATTAACTGTGTCTACACTGTTTTGCAGAAATAATTCTGAAGGTCAAGTTTCCTGACTTAGATGTTGCCTGACTCATGGAGTATAGCAAGGGTACACCTACATTAGTCTTTTAGTTTGGATCAGTTTGAAGCCAGTTTTACAACTGCCCCCGCTAACTGTACTTTGGTTCAGATTGTTGAGTGATTTCAAAACGTAAACTAAAATCCTTTCAGATCAAACTAAGTGAGCAATTACACTGTCCTGATTTGAGGTAAAACAGAACCAATTTTCTGTTCAGTAATTTTACTTTGCAGCTAAGCTCTTCTAACTGAACTCTCTGAAATTAACAGCATATTGTCCAGACACTGTCAGCTTCTAGCAGAGATAAGGCCTGATGTTTGTAATTAATACCAAGGAATGGTATGCAGAGAGGCCCTTGCTTATAGTGATTGCTATAACACCCAAGGCCAGCTAACTTTGTTACTTGCCCTGTTGGAGGGTCAGAAGCGGAAAAGCATAGAGGGGTCACACCTGCAGGGAGGAGCGGACAGGACAGGTGACCCAAAACTGACCAACGAGGGTATTCCATCCCAGCTGCCTCATGCTCAGTATAAAAGCTGAGGGATCAAAGGGTCAGCTCTCTTTTCTTCAATGGCCGGCATCTGAGGAGTTTTCCCAGGCCCTGCCAGTAAAGTGATCGTCATCCTGGGAGTTTGATACTGGTTTGGTATATATTGCATATTTTTCTTTTTTATATTATCTTTTCTTTTTATTATTTTATTATTAATATTTAATTAAAGTAATTTAGTTTCTTTTAAACTCGTAAGTCTCACTGTCTCTCTCATCCTTCTCTCCTGAAGGGAGATTTCTCCCTTCTCTGAAGGGGAGAGAAGTAAAAGAAAGCATCTGTCATTTGTTTCAGCAGCCAGTCTGGCCCAAACCCGGACATTCTCTGAGGCCATTAATGGGCATTCACTCCATGGAGCTAGATCAAAAGTAACACCATCCCCACCCCCCAAAACACATAATTTGGATACTGGGTCCTCAATGTAGCTCATCTACAGATCTGTTCATCTACAGCCAGTTGCACAACAGAATGTATTAGCTTTACATGTCAAGGAGGCTACAGGGGTAGCTTCTGTGGTAACCAACCAGGGGCTGCCCCTGTGCTGGACAAGGCTGATTCCAATCAGCTCCACTGGCCAAAGCCAAGCCAACCAATGAAGCTAGTGGCACCTCTATGAAAACCTATTTAAGAAAGGGTAAAATGCTGCACAGTGTGTAAGTGTGAGAAGCAAGGAAATAAAAAAAAAAAAAAAAAGTGAGAAACAATCCTGAGAACACCAAAGTAAGTGAAGAAGGAAGGGGAAGGGGTGCTCCCAGCACGAGAGAGCAGATTGCCCCTGCAGCCTGTGGAGAAGACCACACCAGAGCAGATAACCACACTGCAGCCCATGGAGGTCCCTATGCCAGAACAGGTGGATATTCCCTGAAGGGAACTGCAGCCCACGAGAAGGAACCACGCTAGAGGCGGCTCTCCTGACAGGAACTGCAGGCCAGAGGGCCCACACTGCAGCAGGTTTATCATGAAGGACTGCAGCTCATGGGGAAGACCCATACTGGAGCAAGGGAAAAGTGTGAAGAGGAAGGAGCAGCAGAGAACTGTTATGAATTGACTGCAACCCCCCATTCACCATCCCCCCTAGACCATTGGAGGGGAAGGAGAGGAGAAATAGAGGAGTTGGGAATGAAGCTGAGCCTGGGAAAAAGGCTAGGGTGGGGGGAAGGTGTTTTAATTTTTGTCTTTCTCACTGTGATGGCTGGACAGCTCTATCACTCCCCCTCCTCAACTAGACAGGGGGAGAAAAATATAATGAAAGGCTCATGGGTTGAGATAAGGACAGGAAGATGATTCAGCAAGTACCATCACAGGCAAAACAGATTTGACTTGAGGAAATTAATTTAATTTATTGCCAATCTAAGTCAGAGTAGGATAATGAGAAATAAAACCAAATCTTAAAATACCTTCCCCCCACCCTTCCCTTCTTCCCAAGCTTAACTTCACTCCCATTTTCTCTACCTCCTCTCCCCAAGTGGTGCAGAGGGACAGGGAATGGGCGTTGCAGTCAGTCCATTACGTGTTCTCTGCCGCTCCTTCCTCCTCACACTCTTCCCTTGCTCCAGCGTGGGGTCCCACCCACAGGATACAGTCCTCCATGGACTTCGCCAGCTTGAGTCCTTCCCCCAGGCTGCAGGGTGGATAGCTGCTGCACCGCAGACCTCCACGGGGACAACCTGCCTCACCATGGTCTTCACCACAGGCTGTAGGGGAATCTCTGCTCCAGCGCCTGCAGCACCTCCTTCTTCACTGACCTTGGTGTCTGCAGTGTTGTTTCTCTCACATATTCTTACTCCTCTCTCCCAGCTGCTGTTGAAAAGCAGTTTTTAACCCTTCTTAAATATGCTATCACAGAGGCACTACCACCGTTGCCAATTGGCTCAGCTTTGGCCAGTAGTGGGTCCATCTTGGAGCCAGCTGGAACTGGATCCATTGGACATAAAGGAAGCCTCTGGCATCTTCTCTCAGAAGCCACCTCTATAGCCCGCTGCTACCAAAACCTTGCCATGTAAACCCAATACTCACCAGCCTACTCTATTCTTAATTAATTTTCCCAAGTCATTTCTATCTTGCCTGTGACAGTAATTGTAAGTGTCATTATCTCGACCCACGAGCTTTTTCATCCTATTTTATTCTCCCATCTTGTTGAGAAGGGGAAGAGCAGCTGGATTAGCAACTAGCCAAGGTCAACCCACTACACTGCACACTACCTATTAAAACAGACTCAGCCTTTAGGATCAAATCTAGTATGATAAAAATCACTACTCAGAAAAACTCAGCTGTGCTTGTGCTTTTAAGTACATTCAAGGGCATTCTCATTAGCCATAGGGCACAACCATCTCTCTATGTAACATATGCCCTGTCAGCTAAGTCAGGCAAACAAATAACCTGAAGGATGCCGACATTATCTGACATAAGGTCAGATAGCATTTGCAGACAGCAGCCTTAGCTTAAAAACCTAAAAGGGCAATATTTATATGTAGTGATGAATATTACTTCTGACATTTCACTATATCTATTTTATCCCTTTGTTCTAAAATTTCTAATGTTAATGCTTAAATTTGAGACAGGGTTGCAGACATGTTCCCTCTATAGTATGGAAATATCCCTAAGCCCCAAGACTGCAATTATTGTGGAGATTTTACTATACTGTAATATACGAGTAATATACGAGTGCTGAGGGAGCTGGGGGAAGTCATTGCTGGGCCGCAATCCATCATCTTTGCAAGGTCCTGGAGGACAGGTGAGGTGCCTGAGGACTGGAGGATAGCCAATGTCACTCCAGTCTTCAAAAAGGGCAGGAAGGATGACCCGGGAAACTACAGGCCGGTCAGCCTCACCTCCATCCCCGGAAAGATGATGGAACAGCTTGTTCTGGGTACCATCTCAAAGCACCTGGATGAAAAGAAGATTATCAGAAGTAGTCAACATGGATTCACCAAGGGGAAGTCATGTCTGACTAATCTGATAGCCTTCTATGACGAAGTGACTAGATGGGTGGATGAGGGGAGGGCAGTGGATGTTGCCTACCTTGACTTCGGCAAGGCTTTCGACAGAACTGGCTTACAGATAGAGCTCAGAGGGTTGTGGTTAGTGGCGCAGAGTCTAGTTGGAGGTTAGTAACAAGTGGTGTCCCTCAGGGGTCAGTACTGGGCCCAGTTTTGTTCAACATATTCATCAATGATCTGGATGAAGGGATAGAGTGTACCATCAGCAAGTTTGCTGATGACACAAAACTGGGAGGAGTGGCTGACACGCCAGAAGGCTGTGCTGCCTTACAGCGTGACCTCGCCAGGCTGGAGAGTTGGGCAGAAAGAAACCTTATGAAGTTCAACAAGGGTAAGTGTAGGGTGTTGCATCTGGGGAGGAATAACCCCATGCACCAGTACAGGTTGGGGGCTGACCTCCTGGAGAGCAGCTCTGTGGAGAGGGACCTGGGAGTCCTGGTGGACAACAGGATGACCATGAGCCAGCAATGTGCCCTGGCAGCCAAGAAGGCGAATGGCATCTTGGGGTGCATCAAGAAGAGTGTGGCCAGCAGGTCGAGGGAGGTCATCCTCCCCCTCTACTCTGCCCTGGTGAGGCCGCATCTGGAGTACTGCATCCAGTTCTGGGCTCCCCAGTTCAAGAAGGACAGGGAACTGCTGGAGAGGGTCCAGCAAAGGGCAACGAAGATGATTAGGGGATTGGAACATCTCTCATATGAGGAAAGGCTGAGAGACTTGGGTCTCTTTAGTCTAGAGAAAAGAAGATTGAGGGGGGATCTTATTAATACTTACAAATACTTAAAGGGAGGGTGCCAGGGGGATGGGAGCAGTATTTTTTCAGTGGTGCCCAGTGATAGGACGAGGGGTAACAGGCACAAGCTTGAACATAGGAAGTTCCATCTTAACATGAGGAGGAACTTCTTTACTTTGCGGGTAGTGGAGCACTGGAACAGGCTGCCCAGAGAGGTTGTGGAGTCTCTGAATCTGGAGACATTCAAAACCCGCCTGGATGCCATCCTGTGCAACCTGTTGTAGGTGACCCTGCTCTGGCGGTGGGGTTGGACTAGATGATCTCCAGAGGTCCCTTTCAACCCTGACCCTTCTGTGATTCTCCCTGTCTCCCTGTCATTGCAGTCTAAAATAAGGGAGTGAAGAATAGGAGAGGTGATCTTAGTTTGGAAAAGGGACAGAGAAAGTTGTCTTTTTTTTTTCCCCCCACCTTCTTTTTCCCCCATGTACTTATGTGTATTTAATTAAATGTCGAGCTGTTTAAGGTGGTCTCAAGGGCATTAATTTGGGATGTGGGACAACTTCATGTCCTTACTTCAAATCTGGCAGATCACCAAACAAAAAGTGATTCTATCACACTCCACAGAACTTTATTTATTAATATATTTTGAGGAGTTATTTCATATTTTATTTTTCTGAAATGCTTTCCTGGACCTGAGGAATGTATCCTAAAAAACCTCTACCAAACTTAGCAGCCCCCCCACTACCAAATCTTTGCCATGTAAACTCAATACATTATCACAAAGTAGCATTTTAACTTGAAACTCAGAGGAAAGGAAGATAGATTTTAATATAAAATACAGGTGTGGAGATTTTTTTGTGGCAGCTATTTTAAAGTGAATCTTATTTTGTGCTATTTTGAAACTTATTTGCATTTTGCAGTTTTTTCATTTGATAAGGTAAATTCAACACGAACTGGCTAATATTTGTCTAGTTCATTTCTTCTTCAGAATACTTAAGATTAAAAACCCCCCAAAACATAGAGTCATAGAATACCAGGTTGGAAGGGATCTCAAGGATCATCTGGTCCAACATTCTTGGCAAAAGCATGCTCTAGACAAGATAGCCCAGCAGCCTGTCCAGCTGAATCTTAAAAGTGTCCAATGTTGGGAAATCCACCACTTCCCTGGGGAGATTATTCCAATGGCTGATTGTTCTCATTGTGAAAAATTTTCCTCTTGTGTCCGATTGGAATCTCCCTCGGAGTAACTTGTACCCATTACCCCTCATCTTTACCATGTGACTCCTTATAAAAAGTGAGTCTCCATCTTCTTTGTAGCCACCCTTTAAATACTGGAACATGGTGATAAGGTCTCCCCTAAGCCTTCTTTTCTCAAGGCTGAACAAACCAAATTCCCTCAGTCTTTCCTCATGTGACAGGCTTCCCAGTCCTTTGATCATCTTTGTGGCCCTTCTCTCTCCAGCCTGTCCACATCTTTTTTGTATTGCGGGGACCAAAACTGAACACAGTATTCCAGGTGTGGCCTGACCAGCACTGAGTAGAGTGGGATAATGACTACTTTACCTCTGCTGGTGATGCCCTTGTTGATGCAACCCAGCATCCTGTTGGCGTTCTTTGCAGCTGCAGTGCACTGTCCACTCATATTGTTGTCCACCAGGACCCCCAGGTTCCTTTCCACAGGATTTCCACATAATTTCCTGGATTATGTTTTCCTAGATGCAAGACCTTACACTTGTCCTTGTTGAACTTCATAAGGTTCTTGTTAGCCCACTCTTCCAGCAGGGTGGCAACAGATCATCAACCTGTGCACATCTTTTGCAGGTACTTTCCTTTTCTCCAGGAGAAGGGTCTGGGCACTTATTGCAATCTGTCTGTACTGTCCTTACCAGTTCTGTCTGGGTGGAAGCATCAGGCATCTCGGGGGCTTTCTCTGTAGAAACACTGGTTTTCGCTCTGAGGCAAGTGCTCATCATTATGGCAGAGACCTCTTGAGCTGGTAGGGTCACTATGCCCTTCCTGCATGAACTGCTGAGCTGCACCCTGCTCTGGTCAAAGTGCTGCCTAGGCTGCTTTTTATAGGCTTGGGGGGGGTTGCAGTTGCTCTGGCAACGCCCAGGCCTCATCAGCGCTTCCCTAGAGATCTGCTAGCTCTTGGCGATTCTCTCCGCTGCCCTAGTGTGTCCTTACCTCAGGAAAACCAATTGTGCACCAAGATCTGCCGCTTCGCTGTGGGTCGGGCTGGCTCTGGAGCAGCTCCCTTTGGTGATTTTAAATTTTATGAAACTTACATTTTATAAAGATAACAAGTTTGGTCACCTGTACTCTTAAATACACATTCTAAAAACTCATACTTCAGTGTTTATTTTAACTGGTCATTGTATTTATATTTTCAGTAGTTTTTTCAATTTTTAATATTAAAGATTCATCATGTTAGTCTGTAAAATATGTCAAAATACGTGAGTTGTCTCTTTCTGGTCCAAACACTTTGGGAACCAGTAATGTAACTTATGTATTTAGCTCTTACTCTTTCAGATGCAATTTGTTATTGTCTTGTACAGGATGACTAGAGAGAGATCAACAAAAAAGATGCAAAAATGGCAAAAGCTTTACTTAAATACACACTGAAATGAAAGCAATGTTTAAACTTTTGTTTTAGGAAAATCATGAGCTACTTGTTTGTATTTTTATAGTTATTTTATTTTTAGAGGGTTTTTTTTAGCAGATCATTGCCTTCATAAAGGTTTTAGTTTTAATAATTTTCTGTGGGATGTGGGGTTTCCTTGTTTTGTTTTGGCTTTTTACTTTGATGTCCAAGAATGGTTTATTTTTAGTGTGGGTAATATTTGGGGGTGGAGGGGGTGTCTGCTAATTAGATGGTAGAGTAACAAACCTTGTGATGCTTTGTTATCTTGGATAGGAATGGATTTTGACTAAATACAAAAACAAATGCTAAGATGTTTTGAAGATTGTGAATATGTTTATCTTATCTTTGCTTAACATTGCACAATGTGGGTTGGAAAAGAAATTATTTTAAGCCAGGAGAATATAATCTCCTAGATTTATTGCAGTGTTGTATATGCTTCCTGTGGTTGACTAATTAGTAATTAAATCAGTAGTATTAAAGGCAAAAAGTGTGCTAAAGATGATGTCATGCTGCCTTTCATCTTGTTTCTGTCATGCTGGATTTGTGAGAATGAAAACCCTAATTTCTTATTAGAACTGTGATTTTTATTAAAATTGTAATTAACTTCTATTTTCTGTGCAAATATAACTTTCTATAATATCTTTTTATGACTATTTAAGGGGGTGAACCTACAAATCATAACAGGAATAACAGATTGACTAGCAATTTAGAAACTTAACAGAGCAGTTAGAGTAGCTTGGTGGTTTCATTAAAAAGAGAAAGTCTTAAAACATGTAATACTTCTAGCTTTGAATATTTTAGCATAAGTTTGTTTATAAAAACAAAAATTGTTCAGAATGTTTCAGGAACAAACTGACTTGCAGTGTTTAGATACTCTGTCATACTCTTTGGGCACGAGATCTTTGTTAGCCTTCTATGAAAGTAGGACTTAATGGTCTATTTGCCTTAAGAGAACAGTGAATGCTGATCCTTTATACCAGTTTTTCCGGTGGCTTAATTGCATCCTTTTTTAGAATTTTACCCTTATAGGTACGTGAGGTTTTAGATACTACTGGTACCCTTTATTCTGCTTGCCCAAACTTTAAAGTTTGCTTTAACATGACTGCAGAAAAGAGTCTTTCTTTCAAGACTTCTGAATCCTTTTATCCAATATCTCCTTGATTAGGTAGGCAGGTGATCAGATTTTCTTTTAACTCACCTTCCCCATTTTATGGCCAATCTCTTGCTTAGCCTGTTCAGTGTTTAAAAAAACCCTTGCTTTATTCTGATCAGCTGTTTGTTTCTCTGATCATCAGCATTTAATGGTCTTCATTATAATGCACAGAAAAATGACAGGAGATATTTTTGTATCTGGCACAAAATTTAATTTGTTATGTCATGATAAAATACAGCACATAATAATCCATGTGCATACAAATCAGAATTTGAAACCTAACACTTTCAGAGATCCCTGATACATGGCAAAATTCATAAGCGCTATATATATGCACACATATACAGTGTATATTTATATATGAGATTCTTCAAGTAGATGGTAGATGCATGCATTTAATGGAGACCTATTTTACTTTATGGTACCAGAAACTAGAACAGTTTGCTGGGGACAGTTACTGTGTCAAATAACAGGATTTTCCAATTTGTTTCCAAAGAAAGACTGGTTTTAGCTTTGTCTTGCCTTTTCCCTTTTATCTTTGGAGAGAAGATTTTTAGTTGACATAACACACAGTAGAATGTTACAGCAAGGCATACAGAAATATTTTTTGAAGAATGATGTTAAGATGTTGTAATATGAAAATAAAGCATTCAAGACATAAGATAAATATTTTAAATTAGATATACTTGATCTGGAATTGCTATTATTGAATAAGCTACAAGTACTAAGCAAACTGGTGTAACTGAAATGTTTATATTTGAATCTTGAATTTATTATGCTAGGTATTTCTATGTGTATTCTGTTACACATTAGAATATTAGTGTTGTTTCAAAACTGTCACTGGAAATCTGATTTCCAGGTGATATGAGGTATCTGATATAATTTCTGCCAAGAACACAAGTCAGATATAGCACAGTGGATTATAGTTTCTTGATGGATCAAAAACAGAATCACAGAATGGTCAGGGTTGGAAGGGACCTCTGGAGATCATCCAGTCTAACCCCCTGTCCTGGTTTGAGGTAAAACAGAACCAATTTTGGTCAGTAACTTCGCTTCTTAGCTGGGCCTCTCTAACAACTGAAATTAACAGCATATTGTGCAGACAATGTTCACTCTCTCAGGGTGATAAGACCTATGTTTATAGCTGATGCCCAGGCATGGTATGCAGAGAGGACCTTGCTTATACTTATTGCTATAACAACCAAGGCCAACCAACTTTGTTATTTGCCCCGTTGGAGGGTCGGAAGCGGAAAAGCATAGTGGGGTCCCACCTGCAAGGAGGAGCGAACAGGACAGGTGACCCAAAACTGACCAACGAGGGTATTCCATCCCATCTGCCTCATGCTCAGTATAAAGGCTGAGGGAGCGAAAGATCATCTCTCTCTTCCTGCAATGGCCGACGTCTGAGGAGGACTCTGTTCGTCTGCCTGAGATCCCGATCCTGAATGCAGATCCGGAATCCAGTTCCCGTCCGTCACTGAGTCCAGCCTGGGACTGCCCCAGTGCCAGCCGGTGTAGTGATTGTCATCTCGGGAGCTTGATACGGTTTTGTATATATTTCATTATTTCCTTTT
>NW_009647571.1:30665-32808 GCF_000708025.1 Charadrius vociferus | reverse complement strand
AGAACATAGCCCTCCATGACAGTGTTCCAATCATGTGAGCCATCCCACCACGTCTCAGTAATTGCAATGAGATCATGGTCCTGTGACCACACGCAGATCTCTAACTCCTCTTGTTTATTCCCCATGCTACACGCATTGGTGTACAGGCATTTCAGAAAGGCCAATGAGTGTGTAGTTTTTGCCCTTGAGGAGTGGTGGGCCTTCCGATTATCAAAAATACTAGTGCTCGGCCCCACAGTTGCTGAGCTACTATGCCCAGGTGCCTCTCTAGCGAGCCCAGTTACATGCCCATCCCCCTTCAAATCTAGTTTAAAGCTCTCCCAATGAGCCCTACTAACTCTGCTCCAAGAACCATTTTCCCCCTGCGAGGCAGGCTTTTCCCACCTGCTGCCAGCAGGCCTGGTGTTCTGTAAATCAGGCCATGATCGAAGAATCCAAAACCCTGTCTGTGGCACCAAGTTCGGAGCCAGTCATTGACCTGCTGGCTCTTCCTGTTAACCCCCTCATCGTTCCCTGCAACAGGAGGGACAGAAGAAAACAAGACTTGGGCTCCCTATCCCTTAACCAGTCATCCCAAGGCCCTGAAATCCTTCTTCATTGCTCTTGGCGTTCTTCTTACTATATCATCACTGCCTATCTGAAACACTAAAAGGGGATAATAATCCGATTGCGGCACCGGGGACGGAAGCTTCCTCTTAACATCACCAACCTGGGCCCCAGGGAGGCAGCAAACCTCCCTATATATCGGGTCCGGTCTACATATTGGGCCTTCTGTCCCCCTCAGAATTGAGTCCCCTGGTTAGAGTTATTGATAAATTTGTTATAATATTATCTTAAAAAAAACAGTACAAGTCACAGATCTAGCTCAAATTTTCTGATACACAGTTAAGCAAACAAGCAATTATTTTCAGAGTTGTTAATGTCAAATATAGTTTCAAGTAGCTGGTGTAAAGGACTATAATTTTACTTCAATTAGAAAGCAAAGTCTTTTTCATCTTGCAGTGCAATGCAAAGATTAAATATAACTAAAAAATATGTAGTTCTTTCAAGTGTTGTTATAACTAATGACAGTAATTCAGAACACAAGAAAAATTTTCTTCTTAAAATAAATACATAGCTCAATCTAGATGCTAGAGGAAAGTTCAATTAAAAGTAGATTTAAATTGCTACATTCATCAAATCGGCACGCTTCATATAAAATAACAATAATCTACCACATGAGCACAATAAAACAAGGAGATGGGCATACAAAGGTTGTTTAACGTTTAAAGTATGCCTACACTATACAGTAGCATATGCAGAGATACCAAAAATTTCTCAGCCATGTTACCTTTGGTAGCAGCCCAGTTTTCCCAGCTGTAGCACCAAGAAACAGGATTTGTCAACTCAGAAATCTAAAAAGGAATCTAAAAGCACAGAAAATTTCTTGAGCAACTACCAGTCCATTAAAACGCTCATACATAATCAAAACCAAAAGGCAGTAACAGAAATGGTAATACACACAGACATATAGGTTGCAGTACCTTCATATTAGATGCCTCAGTTTCCAGCTTTGCTAGGTGATTTGAGTTGTCCTCTAGCTCTTGTTGAAGGTTGGCATTCTCCATCTTTAATGCCTCAACTTGATTTAACAACTGATCATATGAAGCTGCAGCCATCCTGGGCTACCCTCAGCCCTGGAAAAATAAGAGAAAATACTAGATTTAAATGTTTTAGGAAAAAAAAAAAACCCAAACAAACATCTAAATATAAATTACATCTCTGTCTTTCCCATTTACCACTCAACTCACTAAACATTACATTCAAATCCATTAAACCAAACTATTAATGCCTAGAACTGACATCAATTCAATGGCTTTTTTTTCAGTAGGCTTCCATTTGATACATAGAATTGTAGAACGGTTTAGGTTTACCTGGAGTACTGCATCGCCGAGGAGACCAGCTCCAGTGTAGGTAAGTCCGCACTGGGGAAGGGGATCGGAGGCGAAAAGGGCCGGCAAGGGGCTCTTTTGGGGCTTTTCAAAGCCGGAGAAAGCGACAAGCTCGCCCTCGTGTTTGTGTCGAAACCGGCAGCCTGGGGGCAGGGCTGCTGACGCGGCAGGGGCGGAGCCAGCACCACCCGCGGCAGTTCTAAAGGAGCTGT
>NW_009647571.1:25744-25970 GCF_000708025.1 Charadrius vociferus | reverse complement strand
AGTTCCATCTTAACATGAGGAGGAACTTCTTTACTTTGAGGGTAGTGGAGCACTGGCACAGGCTGCCCAGAGAGGTGGTGGAGTCTCCCACTCTGGAGACATTCAAAACCCGCCTGGACGCTGTCCTGTGCAACGTGCTGTAGGTGACCCTGCTCTGGCGGTGGGGTTGGACTAGATGATCTCCAGAGGTCCCTTCCAACCCTCACAACTCTGTGAATTCTGTGAA
>NW_009647571.1:17495-25452 GCF_000708025.1 Charadrius vociferus | reverse complement strand
CATTAGGAAGAAGTTTTTCACTTTGAGGGTGGTAAGGCACTGGAACAGGTTGCCCAGAGAGGTTGTTGAGGCCCCATCCCTGGAGGTGTTCAAGGCCAGGCTGGACGTGGCCTTGGGCAACCTGGTCTAGTGGGAGGTGTCCCTCCCCATGGCAGGGAGGTTGGAACTTGATGATCTTCAAGGTCCTTTCCCACCTAAAACATTCTATGATTCTATTATGGGAAGCCACAATACACAAGGGGAAATCATACCATTATACAAAAGCATCCTTACTTTTAAGTACTTCAGTTATCTCCTTAGTTTCTTATTGTTATAGATCATATTTAATTATTTTTGAATAGTCAACAAGCAGTGTCAACCATATCTAAAAGACACTGACTACCCACATATTTTATGAAGTGAAATATAGACACAGATGCTCAGCATTCCTTAGAATAACACAAACTAATGAAAACATGTAAAAGGAGAACAGTAAATACTGATAAATTTTAACAGAAGCATCAAATGTAATAGCAATCAAGTCTTTTGCAAAAAACTCCACAGTGTAAAGACTAAAATAAATATCCGTATATTTCTACCACAAGTAGTGGAAAAACTGAACAGTTAAAGAAACAGATGAAAGGCAATTCTTAATATCAATATACCCTATATTATAAATACAAAGAGGAAGAGTAGGAAAGATATAGTATATAATGTATATAAAATAAAATATTGTAGTGATTGTGTTAATAAGTCATACATGAATTTTAAGCAATCTTTATTTTGGGTAATATTGTCACACAGTCCTAAAACTTTACCACAATTATTCAGCCATTACAAAGAAACAAGAAACACCCACTAACTTATATGATAAAATTAAAATTGTTTCACATTTCCCAAATCCAAAGCCTAAAGTTATTCATGTAAACAAACAACGTAATTAAAGCCTGGGTAACCACGTTTGAAGCTCTTTACATTTGAAACTATCAGTTTCTTATTTTCAAATAAGTCATTCGGCAGAGTAACAGGAAGCATAGCACTTACACGTACAAGTTACCCTGCCAATTTCACAGCAAGAATTTCCTAAGCAAATAGGGCACCCGTAACTCAAAAGAAAAATATAAAAAGCTTACAGGACAACATTCCTTTTTCATTGCTACTATAGTACTTTGAAATTCCAAACATCTAAAAGCTCACATTTAGTTTTTATTTTATTATGGAACATAGCTTGCAAAATGTATTTGCAGTATCTTGAAAATTATGCTAACAGAAGAACAATTTGTGTACCACCTCACTAAGCCTTTGACCTTTGAAATTACAAGGTCAAGTAACTGTTTGTGTAATCAGCTTTGCTCTTCCAGACAATTCTTAATTGAATGATCAAGCTAATTAAAAAAAAACAATAGGTAAAGTTATCCAAAAAGGTTAGTTCTCCAATATACATTTTGAATATTGTTTAGTCTTTCAAAATTTAAACTCAATGAAAATATAAATAACAATATCTATTATTAAAGATAGGAACACTAAAAAAAGCTTCACTGCATTCAATGTGCCAATTTTATTCCGTTTTTAAGAAACAAAACTTCATGTCCTAAACATGTCTCATCATTCAAGAAGGACCAAAAAAGAAATCTGCCATTCGTGGAATTGTAACTTCAATGACAGTACAAATGGGGAGGGGGGACACACATGACACCACACCTTAATAAATTCCTTTTTCCTAACATGGTCATGCTAGACAGGAGACCTTACTTTTAGAAAAATTAAGACAATCCAAAATATTTATTCTACTCCATGGATTCTGTATTTCTTATAATCATGCAGCTCCACCTAAAAGGCAGATAGCTGTTAAAGAGTTGTAACAAAAAAAAATATCCAGAAAGGTAAATTGTTTGTGGTCCATTTCATGCATGTATTCATTTGATAGATACTAGTTTGCCATTCTTTCAAGCTATATTTCACAAAGAAAAAAGTTTTACTTACTAGATACCCAATAATATTTTTTTTCCTTCAAAGAAATGAACTCCAAATAAAATCCACCAAAATTCTCTTAGCTAAAACACTATTAAATGCTTTCAAATAACAAAAATAAGAGGCTTATTCAGCAAATTGTTAATTTCAATTGACTTGATAAGACTCAGAGCAGAATTAAAGATTGTCTTTAGAAAGTCTGTTGCTACAACTCACTTAGCATGTGAAAATTGGAAACAAATCTAAAGAACAATTTTTTTTAAAAATGTATTTTTACCTTCTCCTCCTGATATGTTTCCAAGCACTCTCTTCCTTTTGTGTAATGTTTGGGCTTTTTAATAACATAGAAGCGGGACATAAGTGCTAACAGACAGTATTTTACCTTTGACTAGGAGTCACTTATTGATTTATTCAGATGTCAAGTATTACTCCACAGGTTTTCAGATTTAAAAAAAAAAAAAAACACAACTATTTGAATTAGTTGATTACCACAAGCTGGGTAATCCAAAACATCTCCAATTTTTTTTAAACAACAAATGTCCCAATGGACAATAAGCTACACTTCGCTCTAGGCCCTCTTCATCCAGACAAGGTTCACAGCCACATATTTCCTCATTCACAGCAGAGACCATATAGCAGGTCCAAAGTAAAGCAAGGAATGGTTTACACTTGGCTCTTTAGTCTGAAGCTGTAACGCTGCACACATACACAGAAACATATTCAAGACATGCATTTTTCTACATTAAGAAAATTTTATTAGTTATAACTGCATGGGAAACAGGAATTTAGATGTGCTCTTTTTAGTCTGAAATCCCCATAGAGATAGGCAAAACCACCAATAATCTCTGAAAACTTACAATTTTATATTGATCAGTGTTCTTTTTTATTCGAAATCAATAAACAATATACTCAACATACCCTGAAGAGGTTCTGCTTAAGAACCCCAAGCTCAACTGATAACAAGCTGAAAGACATATGGTTCCCTCCCTAGAGCTATATAGCCAAATTTCAGGATGTTTTATGAGCAGATAGGTCAAACAGGTGCTATGCTTGGGTAGATAAAAGGAAGTTTTGAGACACAGTAGCCTTGAATAAAGTAGATAAGGAGGATATGCTAGAATGAGCTAGTTTTGTGTATTTAAGTGTCATCTAATTAGGCCAAAGGGCAAACTGAGCATGCGCAAAGACAGAGTTCAATCAGCGGACATGGTGAGGAAGACTATCGATGACCACCAGAGAGCCCTGGAAGACCACCAATAGACATAAATGCCCATGTGTCGAGGACATTTACATATTCATACTATTTCCATAACTCAGTATATGTTAATGATTTCTCATAAATCTAATGAATATGTATATTTTGATGGCATATAATCTTTGTAGTTGAGCAAGTGGGCGCACACACTAGGTGGAGCGATCCCCTGTGTGCCCAGTGCTGCAATAAAGAATGCCTGCTTTCTAAAACTCCAAACTGAGTCTTAGAGAGTTATCTTTTTGCCGACTTACGGTAACACAACAATTTATGATATATTAATTAAATCTTCTTATGGAAATATTTCAGCCTCCATTACTAGCTTTTTTCAGTCATATATGCTATTACTACCAGAACTTCCTGCAGAACAAATTAGCTTTTTCAGAATAGAGGTTAAAGAATAATTTAAAATGTAAACCCCTAACATTCCTTTTTCTCAACAATATAGACAGAGTACTAGCACTGTCTATACATACAGACAATATTTTCACTACAACCTATTTGTTTAAATTTTTTTAAATCTTCAACTGAGCAATTATTCAGTCACACATGGTAACTGAGGCTGATTTTTTTTTTTTTTGTTAGTCAATAAGAACTATTTTCTCCAGTAAGGCCCAATCCAAACAATACTGAAGTCAACCGGGGCTACAGTTCATTACACTAATTTTGGATCATGAACTTCGTTGAAAGAGCAATAAATCATATGTCTGACTCACTAATAAGGAAACAAAATTTAGCATTCTACCACCACTACTACTGGTAAGCAGATGTGCTAATAACCAAAGATTTTTTCATAATATAGCTATTACTCTTCAGATAAAAAATTATGATCGTTGTGCCTACAGTTCATTAATATCTACATTATAATTTAGTACTGTTAGAAAGGACCATCAACTCTGATTTCTTTCTACAGCCACAAATTTTACTCAACTATCCTATGCTAAGCCAAATATCTCATCCTTATTACTTTACTATTCTGTTACTTTTTGTAATTCACTCCCAGGTGACTAATGGGGCATATCACACTGAATTCAAGAAAAAAACCCCACTTATTCAGTGTTAGATCATACTGTCATTAAAGCATATTTTTGAGATTTTCAGATAAGTTTCTTATTAATCCTTTTAACACATTTAAAATAAAAAAAAAAAAATTCAAGTGCTAAGTCTAAGGGTTCTGACTTGCAAGAGATCACTGCTAATGCTGGGATGGCCAGAACAGTGCCTGCCTTACCCATCTCTGCAGGGTTCCCACCCAGGGAAGAGAGGAGGGCTCAGTGCTCACATAGCAGCTACTGAACCACTGCAGATTACTGCCTGACTACTAATGTAATGTGAAATAAGCATGTGTTTAACTTAATATGCTAGGCCATTAACCCCAATGGTTCAACAGCTATTATACAAGTATTTCCAAAAGACAAGCAGGGCTGACAGACAGGGGCAAAAACCCTGCACAGCTCTTCTACGGTAAGCTGCACCCATTAACTTCAGCCATAAATGTACTATTTTTATATAGTTACTTTTATCAATAGACTTAAAGAATCAAGAAAATCAAGTAAGGTTTATTTCACCATAATTTTAATATATCAAACCATGCTGATTTGCATTAATTCAATTGCTCTGTTGCCTGAATCTTTTATTAGATTCTCCATGCTTCTGTCTGAAGCTTGACTTCATAGAGTAGTTTGGACTGGAATGGACCTTTAAAGATCATCTAGTCCAACTCCCCTGCAATGAGCAGGGACATTTTCAACTAGATCAGGTTGCTCAGAGCCCTGTCCAACCTGACCATGAATGTTTCCAGGGATGGGGCATCTACCACCTCTCTGGACAACCTGTTCCAGTGTTTCACCAACCTGACAGTAAAGAATTTCTTCCTAATATCTAGTTTGAATCTACGCTCTTATAGTTTAAAACCATTACCCCTTGTCCAATCGCAACAGGCCCTGCTAAGAAGTTTGTCCCCATCTTTCTTATAAGCCCCCTTAAAGTACTGAAAGGCTGCAACAAGGTCTCCCCAGAGCCTTCTCTTTTCCAGGCTGAACAACCAAAACTCTCAGCCTTTCCTCATAGGAGAGGTGTTCCAGCCCTCGGATCATTCTCATGGCCCTCCTCTGGACCCACTCCAGCAGGTCCATGTCCTTCTTATGTTGGGGACTCCAGACCAGCATGCAGTACTCCAGGTGGGGTCTCACCAGGACAGAGTAGAGAGGCAGAATCACCTCCCTCGACCTGCTGGCCACACTTCTTTTGATGCAGCCCAGGATACGATTGGCCTTCTGGGCTGTGAAAACACATTGTCAGCTCATTTACAGCTTTTCATCCACCAATACCCTCAAGTCCTTCTCAGCAGGGCTGCTCTCAATCCCTTCATCCCCCAGCCTGTACTGATACTGAGGGTTGGATACTGACCCAGGTGCAGGACCTTGCATTCGGCCTTTACTGAATCTCAGGCACATCAACTGCATCACTTAGCTTGGTGTCGTCTGCAAACTTGCTGAGGGTACACTCGATCCCACTATGTCATTGATGAAGATATTAAACAGTACTGGTCCTAATACAGACCACTGAGGGACACCACTTGTCACTGATCTCCATCTGGACATTGAGCCCTCTTGATGCGACCATCCAACCAATTCCTCATCCACTGAACAGTCCACCCATCAAATCCATATCTCTCCGATTTAGAGAGAAAGATGTTGTGGGGGACCATGTCAAAGGCCTTACAGAAGTCCAGAAAGATGACATCCATAGCTCTTCCCTTGTCCACTGATCCAGTCACTCCATGATAGAAGGCCACTAGGTTGGACTTCAGGTTAAATGGTTTATATATAGATATCCTTCTGCTTGCCCTTTTTCAAGTCTGGCAAAATACCGGCAGTCTTCCAAGTCTTTTTTGGCATTTAAGAATTTATCAAAGCATCAGTGGGACAGAGACTGTCTTATCCAGTTCAGCTTGGGGGAAGTTTTCCAGGCCCGTTAATTTAAAAATACTTGTCCTTCACAGGTTTTAATACTCTCCTTGTATACTCACTGCAAAATACTCCATCCTCCTCCGGTCATAAAAGCCTGTTATCCTGATTCTTTCCAGATAGAGCACAAACATATTCATGCCTTTTCCAGTATCACACTGAAAAATCACAATATTTCCACCTGGTGGCATGCCTAAGCCTTATTAAAATGGCTTTTGTTGTGAACCTATTTAATCTTCATACCTCTATATGCATCAAAGAACAAACAAAAAAAGCCTACTCAGCAGAAGGGAGGTTATTTTGTTTGTTTTTTTTCCTTCATCTGGGCTATGTGGGCACATAGACATAATGAGGACACTAAAAGGGCTCTAAGGCTTTGGATATAGTTAAACAGAATTAAGAAAACAGTATGGAATAAGACTGTCCATGAATGGAACAGCAGTGTTACAAATCTCATACCTTCAGTTCCTATTCTAATTCACTTTACATTAAGTGTGCCCAGGTCATCAGAGAGATGCAGGAAGGAGTAGAAAACAGCCATCGCTGAAAACTGTTCTTTGGTTGTTCACAAGCTTGTTTTAGTAACAAGGACTTCATTGCAAACTCAGTTGTCTTTGTCAAACCTTTTTTGTGCATCACTGCATTCAACAGAACTAAAGAGGAGGAAAAAAATGTTTCATCCGATTCTTGGAGTCTCCTTAAAAATACAGAAGTCTGGTTCCAGGAAACTACTTTCAGTGCATATATTTGTATATTTTCAAAGAACTGTAATTTCGATAAAACGTTCAGAAATTAAGTGCATTAGAAATAACAAAAAAGTTAACTAAATAGTAAAAATAAAGTATAAAAATATTAAGGTGCACTTTCAACAGAACAAACAGAGAAAGGAAAAATATTTAAGTTGAAATTAATCCATATTGTATTATTCATATAAGCAACTTAATAAAAATACTTCTATGCAAACTAAGAAGTTGTACACTTCCTGCTACACCTTTAAAAGGCATCTTTCAACATGACTATCCAAACCAGTCAACTGAGTTTTGCTGATCCATTGAAGAAAACTATCAAATGAAAAATGCTCCCTACGCTTCGCAGAGTCCTACACCTAAGTCAACAGAACAGATTTTAAGTTTTGACTCAAATAGTAAATACGATTAAATAATTCAGCAGCACGTGTCTTCCAAAAATCTTGGGTTTTTTGCAAAACTAAGGTGTATTTTGATGGCAATGACCTAACTACTAGAATAAAAGCTGCATATCTGACAAAGAAAGTACCCACCCATTAACATTTTCCAGAGCATTCAGGTTAAATCACAGATCTAGGCATATCTTTGCAATGTAATTTTTTAAAGAGTCAGAGAATTTTAGGGTTCGTTAAACATACAACATTCCTCTTATAAGAATCCCCAATATTTCTGCTGCCTCATAGCTCGCAGCTGGCCACCTATCAGTACATTTCTGAGTGCAGCAGTACAGCCAGCTTTCTGTCCCCTTACAGTTCTCATTTTCTCAACGAAGAGAAAAAGCTGCTGCAGTGAAGCGCGGAGGCGGCACCACCGCGTCCTGTAACTAACAGCGCCAGGCTGGTGCCATACGCAAGGGAGCTCCTTACCGTTTCACAACATGCCCAGAGGAACACGTTCATGTTCCGACCCCACAGACAAGGGCTGCGCATCACGAAATACCTGCCTCCCTTCTCCCCATTGCTGCAGGCGGCACAGCCGCGCCAGGACACAGCGGTAGAGGCTTTGTGATCCTAGCCGGCAGCTACCGCTGTGGCAGCGCG
>NW_009647571.1:3450-17332 GCF_000708025.1 Charadrius vociferus | reverse complement strand
AATCCCGCTACCGCCGACCCGACCCGCGCCCAGCAGCTGCGCTAGTGCCGCGACCAATACAGCTCCCCCCAGTCACGTGCCGCCCGGAGCCGCCGCACAGCCAATGAGGCGGCACGCTCCGGACACCGTCGCCCTCCCCTCCCCGCCGAAAAATAGTTGCGTACTCCAGGCCATATCCCTAAGACGGGAGGGTTCCGGTGAGAGTCGCTTCCTGAAAACACACATTTCGCTGCATTTTGCACTAGCTGAAACGACGGCGAGCTGTTGCTCTCAGCACCGGGAGCAGCCCTACCAAACACAGTACACGTCACCGACATTAAATGCTTCAGAGGGACTAATGAGCAGCCATGCGGACTGGACAGCACTGTCGGGGGGGGAGCTTCCCCTGAGTGGCTACCGCATTCCTCTTTAACGTGGATTCATCCACAGCGTTAAGGGGAACAAAAAATAGTAAATCTAATAAACCCACACCATTCGGCCGCCAACAGTGAAAAGCAGGACACAAGGGTATGTGAGAAACACTCGCTCGTGGATAAAAACGTAAAGAGGACAAAGTCTTTGAAGCAAAGATAAAAAATTATTCAAGAACAAAATAAACGAGTCAGCTGACTAGGGTCCATCTCAAAAAGAGCACATTTCGTTACAAAACTTCAGGTATTTATGCCCTCCCCCGATTGCCCAAGAGCCCTTTTCCCATTGGTTTGGTACTTTATGGCGCACATTCTTTCACGACCGGTTAGCCTATCACAAACTCGATTCACATTTTTCTCCTTTTAAGGAGTTGTTTTTCTAAGTTACATAGCCCTGCTCCTGTAGTCGACATACAAAATAGCTGAAGCAAAACAATCCCTGAGTTCATCTCTCACAGGTATACCTCTGCTTGACAGTTAATGCAAATGAGGCTAGACAAGTTAAAGCACTAGTTGCATCTGAATAACTGTGCAAAGACACTTTCATTTCAGAATAACAAGGCTGCGTTAATCTCAACCAATATTACACTGCTATGGAAAGGACACACCACTAAGTACTTAAGTCATCTAAAATCCGTTGCCAGTCTGAATACACCTACTATGCACACATTACAGAATACAGAATATGATTTCTGTTAATGCACATGTGACCAATACCCCCTGCTCCTGATCCCTGGTAGCATGACTAGCATAACCAACACCATTTTCTAAGACAAACAGCCATAATATGTAAGCGTGCTGATCGTATATCACCCCCTTCTCTCTTCCCTTTTTCAACACTGTGGTTGTCACCAGGATGTGATGACCCCTGTTATAGAACAGATAACCCCCCTGTTAGCATTAGGACAAGACTATTTGCCCACCAAGCATTGTTGCTGTGATAAATAACTTAGTCCCAAATCGGGTTGCAATTTAAGTTTACAATTTATTGAATGAATAAATGCAAGCAAACAGCGCTGGGTGCGCCGGGAGCCTCTGCTCTACCAAGACGCACACCGTACAGTTCCTGTTTCTGGTTTATATCCTTTCTGCTAATACACATTCTTTAAAAGGTGGGTCTATGCGAATAAATTCCAGGAGTAGGCTTATCTCTTTCTGCGCATGCCCTCGGGGTCTTCTTGGCTCCCATCTGGTGGTCTTCCTGGCTGCTTTCAGGATTACCCCAGATTCCACGTATGCGCATGGCCTTCGTATGTGCATGGCCTTCCTCAGCTCACCCTTAGGGTGACTCCAGATTTTTATGGCTTGACACCATACGGTTAACAGCAAAACCGGTCCAGACTAACACACAAGTATGTCTTTTACAAAAAGCTAAAACTATATACATTAACCACTCCATTTCTCTTAGGCCTGCGGTTATACAAGGGTATATAAGACAGAAAGTCACATTTCACCATGCGGCCCTAGCATTAGTCCATATTGACACGAATCAGGTGAACACATTTCACAACAAGCATAGCTGTAAAATGTAACTGGAGATCTGAGGCCATGATGAGGCCAGTCTCTGTCTGGATATTCACTGCAGTGCAAAAATAATTTAGTGACTTCATCTTCCATTTCAAGTTGGTCTTATTCACTGAATGTTGACACTTGACAGTTACTCTGCATGGTTTCTGCACTGACTTATTGCTATAACAACCAAGGCCAACCAACTTTGTTATTTGCCCCGTTGGAGGGTCGGAAGCGGAAAAGCATAGTGGGGTCCCACCTGCAAGGAGGAGCGGACAGGACAGGTGACCCAAAACTCACCAACAAGGGTATTCCATCCCATCTGCCTCATGCTCAGTATAAAGGCTGAGGGATCAAAGGGTCAGCTCTCTTCCTTCAATGGCCGACGTCTGAGGAGGACTCTGTTAGTCTGCCTGCGTTCCCGATCCTGAATGCAGATCCGGAATCCAGTTCCCGTCCGTCACTGAGTCCAGCCTGGGACTGCCCCAGTGCCAGCCGGTGTCATGATTGTCATCTTGGGAGCTTGATACGGTTTTGTATATATGTCATTATTTCTTTTTTATTTTATTATTAATATTTCATTAAAGTAGTTTAGTTCCTTCTAAACTCGTAAGTTTCTTTTTCCTCCTCTGCCCCTCTCTTTGAAGAGGGGTAAAGGGGAGCATCTGTCGGTCCCATCTGGGGTTCCCCAGGTCCCCAGTAGCCAATTTGGCCTAAACCACGACAGATTAATTGGCGCCCAACGTGGAGCACGAGCAGTGCTCGACCAGAGCTGTGATAAATTGCCTGAATAGTTTGAATTCCAGTTTGCTCAGAGATTACAACAGACAGTTTACATCATGTCATTCTTAAACGGAATATTGTATCATGCCTTTAAACAGCTTTGTTTGAATTTAGTTCAGTCAACTTGGTTTAACCTGCCAATGTGTTGCAAAGTTTATTTGTTCTTTTTGTTTTTATGCGAAGGTTTTAAGATGCTGTTTTGGTGTGGTTCGTAATTCAGATGTATAACATGATGAGTTGGGTAACGGCTCTACCTGTATATCTCGGGCATCACATGATGGATTCTGTTATTAGTTATACTTTCGGTTTTACCTGGGGAAACAGAATTATGATAGCACTGTGCTGGGAGGACCATCTTCTTCACGGTTTTGGAAGCGATGACCTCATGTGTGCCTGCGCAGGGACCAAGGGCGCGAAAAGAGCTGGAAGAGGCTTGTAGGAGAGCAGCACTTCCGGTCGATCTGCGCATGAGTAAGATCCCTATATAAAGGGAGCCTCTGATGTAAATGTTGTACACCA
Organism: Charadrius vociferus; assembly: GCF_000708025.1. NCBI lineage: Eukaryota > Metazoa > Chordata > Aves > Charadriiformes > Charadriidae > Charadrius > Charadrius vociferus. Next base: position 14,111 of record NW_009647571.1, on the reverse strand, counting down.
GCACAGTGCTATCATAATTCTGTTTCCAAAGGTATGTTTTTATTGTTGGTATAAACTGATTCTCACTTGTTTAAGCAATTGGCCCTTCTGGACTCAGCACAAAAGACATCAAAACCAAGATCCGAACAGCAGCACTTTTGAGTGTACAGTTAATTCTGTACTATTCAGATGTTGACACCTGGAAAGGATCAGATGATTTAGACCCTGAAAGTTCTTCTCTGTCTCCGATAACTACAAGTGGTGCCTAAGGAGAGCACTTTAGCTGAAGAAATCCACCTGAAGTTAACTGAGATAATCTCAGACTAAAATTCCCATACTCTAGATCTTGTTGTGTACATTGACCTAAACTACTCAAAGTTTTAACACTTCTTTTTCACAGCAATAAAGTCTCTTACAAATGTGGTTAAAATCGTTGTGAATCTGGTCAGCCTCATTAAGTGTCTAGTGCTACTTTGTTCCCAGTGAAAAGGGAACCATTGTTAAAAGCACATCCTCTCCTCTTTGTAACTTTGCTTCTTACCTTGCAAGCATCTCTCTTTGAAAATTTATTTTGTCCTCCTGCACACAACATGTTGCTGGTTATTTTCATGTATTTTCTATATTTGCTCTTGCAGAATTTTTTTCTATCAAAAATTTTAATAGTTGTTTCCTGAAGATATGTTGCTGGCTTTCCTGAAGATGTGATTCCCCAGCTGGCCACCTTGTACTTTGTGCCAGGTTTGATATCCTCACAAGAGTCAGGCAGAGGCAAAAGTTGTGCATATTTATTCAGCTTTGCAATACCGTTCAGCTGGAAAAAAAAGAAGAAAAAAAAAAAGCTTTCTCATACAGAAAGGAAGGAAAGTATAATCACTAGTTTCAATTGGCATTTGGTCTCTTTTTACCAATATTTTCTCTCCTAATAAGTCACTTTTCAATATTTAGAAACTGATTCTGAACTTAATTGCACCTTTGCAAATCCAAAAGAATTTCCCTGGTGCCTGTATAGCAATTCCCTATCTACGGCAGCAGTAGTGAGTTCAAGCCCGGCTTCCCGTTGATTACAGTAGAAAATTAAAACCTACACAGGAGTTAGGCTGTTGGATCTAAGTCCTATTCGAGAACCTAACTTGCCACTGAACTTCTGTGTTGAAATGAAAAAAGATGAAAACAAAAGCTATAAACAATTAGACATGACAGCAGCAACATAAATTGGGGAAATGAGATCTTGAACTCTTCAGATTGCCAAGTTTTTGCTCTGAGGGATTCAAAAGGGCTTAAATGATCCAAACTGTCTGTGTTTTGTCAGCCTTTACCTGACAGATTCATCCTTCAGCAGAGGCCAATTTAAGCCTATAAATGAAAACACAGCAAAACACTAACACATATCCTCAACACACTTGGTAAGGGCTCACAGCTACTGAACAGACATTTTCTCTTTTACACATGATCACCGCACCATGATTCATTTCACAGGTGGTTATACTTGTTGCTGAATGGTTGTCAGTTAAATGATTCTGCCTTTATACCTTTTAAAAAAGTCGCTACAACAAATCACGTGTTTATAAAAAAAAAAAATCCTTACGATTTATTATCTCCAGTGCTGGTGGGAATTTTCAAAGATGGAAAGTTTATCCCAAGTCACTTGGCACTCTACTAGTGCAGAACTGTAGAGATGGGAGGTGAGCCCTGGTGCTAACACTATCCCTGTTCCTGTGTCAGATTCAGACAAAGGATTTTAAGGTATCCACGTCACTCTGGAACAGAGCTGTAACTTTCAGCTCTAGAAATACTACTTCCTAGTGATCTATTTTGGTGGTGTGTTCATACTCACCAAATAACCTGGTGCTCCTGATAAGCTGGTGGTGGCCACCAGAAGCAGCCAGTTGTTATGGTTTGAGAAACCCATAACAATTTATTGTCATTTAGACAATCATTCTATCGCCGATGACCCCTCCCCACCCGGGAAGGGGAATCGGGAAAAACAAGGAAACCCAGGAGTTGAAGTATAAACAGATTTAATAGAGTAAGATTAGATAATTAACATTAACAGCACTAAAGAACCAATATTGATCCCAATACCAATACAGAATATGCAAAGATTATACTCAGCCCATTCTATCAGTAGGAAGCTGTGCACTCCCAGCAGTGGACAGTAAATGTCAGACACTGTGAGCACTACAGCTTCAGGAGGAAGGGCAGGCCTCAGGGGTCTGGCACCGGGGCACAAAGTTCTCAAGAAGGCAGCCCTCAAGGGAGAGAGCCTGAACTTCACAGCAAACTTTCTAATTTATAGTGAATGTGACATTGATGGTATGAAATAATCCTGTTGGCCATCTTGGGTCAAGTGCCCGGGTCTCGCTCCTCCTCATCCCTGCACCTGGTAAGATCAAAAACTCTGAGACCTTCAAACCCACACACCATAGCTGGCTACAAAGTAAATATTTTCACAAATTCAGACGCCAGAGTCTTCTAAAAGTGCAGTCTTCCCAAGTATTAGAAGAGAAATTAATCTTGTGTCGCTCAAACCAGGACACCAGTGAAATGAACCTGTCTGCCTTTGCAATGAAGCAGATGGAGAATACTCATTAACATCTGGGTGAAGGAGCTGCTCACACCTGGATGGTAATAAGTCTCTGGGAGCACAGATGTCTGTAAATGCTCCAGCTAGTTCCAGAAAGGGACATTGCTAGTTTCCCCCCTGTGTCATTGTCATACCAAACTGGTGATAACACCTAAATATTAGAAATCAGGTTCGAGTCATCACTTCCCTTTCCACATAATTCCACCAATTATTTCAGAAGTGTGGTAATATTCATAATATACTGTACCTAGTCAGTTATTCTAAGTATACATCTTGATCTTTCACATAAAACAATTTCTTGATTATCACAGGGATAACATTAAAGAATAGCCTGAATAAAGACCCAAGATTTCTTAGACATTGTACAGAAGTCATGATATTACTTAGGATATAGACAAGATGATGTACAAGTCTTATCTTTATCAGGGACTTTGGATTGGCACTGAAACTGCTGGTACCAGGAAACCAGTCCTCCAAAACCATTTTGACCATCTATGGATTTCCTGCATAGAGACTGCCCTCTCCCTATTCAAAACACCCATGACTGCCTCCATGTCAATCTGAGTGCTGGATTAACAGAGTTCTCAGTGCAGGGATATGTGAAGCATGAGCCGGGCTGAGCAGGAGCTGGTACGCAGGAAATTCTTACAGTCCTGCCCCACTTTGGCATCCAGGATGATGGTGTTGTCAAGGTCATGTTTCCATGCCTCATTCTGCAGTGTCCCGAGCCTTCTTCATTCTGTGCTCCTAGAGCTGAATTCATCTATGTCCTGTATTATCCATACTTTTATTTTATGTGGTTACCCCAAATAATAACAATAGGTTTCATCCCCATTTTTGCTCAGTCCAGCACAAGGCATCCCTTTGGGACACAACTGTGACCCAGATTCCATTGCATACATCACTTCAGCACTGCCTTTGAAAAATGACTAAAGAACGTGATTTGTGTTTTTTGAGGGGTTGCTGCAGTGAGTGGGTGTCCTGGTTTCAGCTGGGATAGAGTTAATTTTCTTCCCAGTAGCTGCTGTGTTTTGGATTTAGTATGAGAATAATGTTGATAACACATATTGTTTTAGTTGTTGCTAAGTAATGCTTATATTAAGTCAAGGACTTTCAGCTTCTCATAGAAATTGAGAGGGAGCATAGACAGGACAAGCTGGCTTAACAGAATATTCCTTACCATAGACACCATGCTCAGTATATAAATGGGGGTTGGCTGGAGGGCAGGAATCTGCGATCACTGCTCGGGATGGGCTGGGCAATTGGGTCATTGGGTGGTGAGCAATTGTATTGCATCACTTTATTTTGTACATTCTTTTACCATTATTATTATTATTTTCTCTTGTTGGCTTTTATATCTTCTTGTCTTAATTGTCGTTATCTCAGTCCACAAGGGTTTTTTTTCTCCGTTTTCTCCCTCTTCTCCCTACCCTACTGGGGGGTGGGGGGAGTGAGTGAACAGCGGCGTGGTCCTAGTTGCCAGCTGGGGTTAAACCACGACAGTGAGTTAAAGGGAGTTTTAGAGCACAGAATAGGCTGAAAATGTCATCCCTGCTCAGAGTGCCAGTGATCCTGTAACCTTATCTAGATTAGTACAACCAAAAGCAGGGTGTTCTGTGATATTGTTAAGCTATCTATACAATGTACTCTTTGATATCAAAGAATAGCCAAAATGATCATCGGCAAAATTCCTTTTATAATAATACAACAGTAATTAACACAATACCTTGAGGAGCATTTTATCATTTTCCTTGGAAGACCTGCCAACCTGGGGATTGGAAAGTAGTACATAACCTTAAATATCTGCTGTTCTTTTTCAACTATAGATGCTTGATGGACTCCAAGAATACTCTAACTTCTGATTTGTTTAATCTGTAATTTAAAGAAAGCACAGGGAGAGAAGGTCACTACTGGAACTGAGCAATATCTCTCAAGATAATCAAAAGCCATGTAACATAATACTCACAATTACATTTTACAACAATGTGATTAAAACATAGGGAAGGATATTGTTCATTTTGATGTTTTGACATGAGCTTGTATTTTCCTCTACAAAGTAACGTTTCTTTACTGTAAATCTACTCTGGTGAAATAACATTGCGATAGCTGACCTTCAGGGGATTCCAGAGTTTGGAATTAATTTCATGAAAAAGGCTACTGGCTTTTTATAGAATCATAGAATGGTTGCATGGCCTTCCTCAGCTCACCCTTAGGGTGACTCCAGATTTTTATGGCTTGACACCATACGGTTAACAGCAAAACCGGTCCTTGTAAAAGGTTTTTACATACTTGTAAAAGACAAGTATGTCTTTTACAAAAAGCTAAAACTATATACATTAACCACTCCATTTCTCTTAGGCCTGCGGTTATACAAGGGTATATAAGACAGAAAGTCACATTTCACCATGCGGCCCTAGCATTAGTCCATATTGACACGAATCAGGTGAACACATTTCACAGTTGCCAGCCAGGATGTGGTGCCACCAGATATGGAACAGGGAAGCATAACAGCACATGAGATACTGACTATAAAATCAAGCAGCTGTGAGTCCTCAGACCAGAACTGCTGCTGGATGGCAAAACCCATGATCCCCCAGTGGTCAGGGATGCCTCCACCATTGTCCTCTTCCTCCAAGGACTGAATGATTCATGTTCTTTTAGGTAAAGTCTGAATTTAGATTATGATTACTCCAGCCCTCGGATCATCCTCGTGGCTGATTTAGGGAGAGTCCCTTGCACAAGGACTTCTGGTACTGATGCCTTTCATTAATCTTTTAATGGTCTCCTTTGGACGTATGACCTAATCCCAAAAAGGACTGAAATATGCCTGACTAACTGTATCACATGCTGATTATTAAGAATTTGACACAATATGGTGACTTAAAAGTCCAGGTAACTAAAAGCTAGATAGTAAGAAAGCTACACCGATTACTAGAAATTCTTATTTAACTACATCAATGGGATGTCAGTACACACATCGATACTCAGGACTCATTCTGAGCATTATACATAAATGTAAGTGCTCTGATAAAGTGGACATCTATGCTGGATGGCAAAACCCATGATCCCCCAGTGGTCAGGGATGCCTCCACCATTGTCCTCTTCCTCCAAGGACTGAATGATTCATGTTCTTTTAGGTAAAGTCTGAATTTAGATTATGATTACTGTATCACATGCTGATTATTAAGAATTTGACACAATATGGTGACTTAAAAGTCCAGGTAACTAAAAGCTAGATAGTAAGAAAGCTACACCGATTACTAGAAATTCTTATTTAACTGAAAGCTATGCTAATTGCTAGAAATTCTGTGTAACAATAAGCTAATAATCCCTAGAAAAACCTGCCTGTTCCTGTAGCATTAAGTGACAACATATGCTCATATTCCAACTTTTGGGTAGGTTTTGACCACTGAGAGGGCAAGCAAAAAGTTATCATAAATGCAAAAGCATCTCCGATTCTGTATTTCAGCATTAATACTTACTCTATAGTAATGGGTAAGACATTTAAATTCTCCCTGTAGAAAGTCTCACAAGTATCTGCATCACTCAGGTTGTGAAGATTGTCATTCTATTTCTCCTTTCAATAGGACACAGTATTGATAATATTTGGGTATATAAAAAGAAAAAGGTTCTACATGTACTAGAACAGCCAAAGCTGAGCCAATCAGCGAAGCAGGTAGCATCTCTGTGAAAACATATTTTAAAAAGGGTAGAAAACTAGAAAACACCAGACGGGGGGGGTGGGGGGGAGTCCGGAGGGGGAGGGGGGGGGGGAGAGTGAGAAACAGAGGGAACACCAAGGCCAGAGAAAGGAGGAAGAAGAGCTCCATGGTAGAAGCAGATATTCCCTGCAGCCCATGGAGAACCTATGCTGAAGCAGATGGATATTCCTAAAGGAACTGCTGCCCGTGGAGAACCCATGCCAGAGCAGGGGAAAAGAGAGAAAATGTTATGTACTGACTATAAACACACACACCTACCCCCATACCCATTTCCACCCCCCCCTGCACCATTGGGAGGATTTGAGGAGCCTGGAGTGAAGTGGGGGAAGGAAAGATCCTGTTTTAATGTTTGTCATCTTGTTTCTCACTACCCAAATCAATATTTATTTTAATTGGCAATAAATTAATTTTCTTCAAGTTGAGTCTGTTTTTGCAGTAACTGGTAAGCAATCTCCCTGTCTTTATCTTGACCCACAAGCTTTCTCACTCCTGTTCATCCTATTTCCTCCCATCCCATTGGGGGAGAGGGGCTAGTGAGCAGTTGGGTGGGAGTTTGTCTTTTAGCCAAGGCTAACCCACCACACCAGGTAATAAGTAGGATATTGTTTAAGCAATCCAGTTCTAATATAAAAGGCAGCTTTGTAAAAACAGCACAATATTAAGGCAATGGGTTTTTTTATCCTCTGGAAGTATTCTAGAATAAATCAGTGAGCAGTGCAGTTCAACATCTCAGCAAAAGAGTGACTGATAGAATACATTTTAAAATGCAATGGTTTGAGCAAAGCAAGTGAATGCCCTTCCCTTGTGGCACGTTACAAACTATGGAGATATTTGGTTATGCAAGTGGACATAAGAGTACACAGCTCATTAAAAAATATATTCTTAACGTGTCAGAGGAAATTTCATTCTTCCTATTCCTATAATAATTTGATTCATATGAAACTAGTAGGCTCATAATACCTCATGGTTGGGACCAAGTGAAATAAAAGGCACTACAGGCTTGTATAGGAAATGTAAGCAATTGCACCACAGATATTTAAATATTACTACTTTCATTTCAGCTGTGTTTACATGGCTCATTTTTCCAGAGACATAGAAGACAGTAGTCCACTCTCAGGAAAGATGTTCTTTGCCAGTTAATCTTTCAAAGGTCTTCAAGAATGAGGAGATAATGCTAGACTACGTTGTCTGCTACTTTCAACAGGGTATCACGCTAAGTCCTCTTTGACTTATAAATACTTAAAGAGAGGGTGCCAGGGGGATGGGAGCAGTCTTTTTTCAGTGGTGCCCAGTGATAGGATGAGGGGTAACGGGCACAAACTTGAACACAGGCAGTTCCATCTAAACATGAGGAGGAACTTCTTTACTTTGAGGGTGGCAAAGCACTGGCACAGGCTGCCCAGAGAGGTGGTGGAGTCTCCCACTCTGGAGACATTCAAAACCCGCCTGGACGCTGTCCTGTGCAATCTGCTGTAGGTGACCCTGCTCTGGCGGGGGGGTTGGACTAGATGATCTCCAGAGGTCCCTTCCAACCCTGACCATTCTGTGATTCATATACCTTTCTAGAATCCAAAATGGGAATATCAAAGGTTTCATAATATATTCCATTAATTTTACACACATTATACTGCATTTCCTGAAACCCTGAAGAACTATAAACTATAGTTCTCAGTCTGTGAAAAGATTCCCGTTAGTCCTGACCTATAGCTTTATGAATCTGGTACTCACAAGCTAGCATTGATTTAAGTAAATTCAGTGCTGATTGAACATATTAGATTCACAGCTCTACAGCCTTAAATTCCGCATTTATTCACAGAACAAGCAGAGCATAAGCAGCAACACAGATTCTCTCATATATTCTGATAATATGACAGCTGAGTGGGAAGCAGAAAGGTTTCTCTTCCTTGCTCATAGTAATGCCCATTCTGTTATGTCTATAAAACATAGCACCTTGTTTTGTCTGTCACATGCACTTGCCTCTGAAGCAAAATCCAAGTTTAACTGCAATTCAGTTTAACATACAGCATGTTAGAAGTAATAAGATTACCTTTCCCATACTGTATATTCCAGAGGTGTTAACACACTGACATACAGCCAAACAGGTGAATGGTATTGTGATATATACTCTATTTACTTCTTTCAAAACTTTTCTATGTATAGTATTGGCATCTGCTAATGCTGCTGATATCAATGAAAGCATTTGATTAAAAAAGGTCAGAATCTGAGGGAAGAGGGAGCACAGAAAGGAATTTTAGAGAAGAAAGTCTTGTTTAAGATTTAGAAAACAATTAACTGAAAATAAAACCACGTGACAGAAAGAATGAGCTTTTTTTTCATTCTTTGAAAGATATCATTACCAAAACCCAAGACAGATCTAGGAATACCTACTGTGTATTATGTAAAAGCTTTGAAGTCTACTAAAAAAATAAATCTTTGCACATAAGCTATCAACTCCCAGAGATACAATTTCATTATCCAAAAATCATCAGCTCAGTTTCACAATATTTTTTTTTTTTGACCAGATCCCCATAAGTTTACCCAGCAGTGTTCTCAAACAGCTAAATGGGAATTCTGCTCCAGAAGAGGAATTTACAATCTTTTCATAGAATACTTTGCGTAATTCAGGCACAAATTTTTCCCAACCTCTTACTGTATTTATAAAAATCCAGTTAGAGATCAAACGAAATTAAGGCACAAGCCTTTTTGTTGTTGGGTTGGTTTTTTTTACTCCCATGTTTGTCTCCCTAATCTACAAAATAGTGGTAAACAGAAGCTCTCAGCAGATTGTTCACATATTTTTGAAAAACAAATGACATCCTGCAAACATTTACTTCATAAAAATCAGAAGTATTACAACAGAAAATGCAAGAGGTTGTGGTTTTTTGATAGCTCGATCATAAATGGAACAGTTTTATGTGACTTCTGCAGGAGTACCCTTCTCCCCAGAGGCCTTTCACCACGTTACATACTTAAAGAAATTGATATTTCATAACTAGTTATCGCATATGCACAGTACTACCTACCTCAGACTCTAGGCACAGTGAGTGGGTTGGATAATGTGTTGAAGTCTCTCTCTGTTGCCAGGCACTGTGCTTGCTATTACTCACAAATGTGAAGTGTAGTGTTGGCAACTTAAGATATTTGTCGTCAGAATTTTGTTTACTAATACAAAATACAAGTTTTACACATTTATTTACATCAAGCTGCATCTTGGAAAAAAGCTGCATTAACAAATTTTATTAACAGAAAACAAAGACATTTCATATTTGTTTTACCTAGATGCAAATTTCATCTTCATACAGAACTTGATAACATATTTTACCTGTTACTACAACTGAAAGATCACCTCCTTTCTTCAACTTTTTTTAAAAATAAAGTTGTTAAACATGTTCTCTTGCTTCTCATTTCCTTGGAAGTTGTGAAGTAAAGTTTCTTTCATCTCTCACTACCACACACAGACTGTCTGTTGTTCCTTCTGAGCCTTTTCCTTGTGACTAGGATCATATACATACAGTCGTACTGATAACCTATAATCAGCATTCACGTCAGTGTTTTGACTATGTAATGCTGTATTCCTACTTTGTAGGTCGGGATTCTGAGAAACATTGCATATTATTTCTCCATACAGATGATCTCTAACTACCAGCATTAAAAAAGGTATCAGAAAAATATGTTTTCTGATTAAAATATCATCCATATAGTGATATATTAGTAACTCAGGATGTGCTTTTTGTGTAGGAGCAAGTGCCCAGGACACACATATATTTGACACATTGTTGGCAAATTTTTCATTCCCTGTGGTAATACTACCCAATGGTATCTCTTCATGGGCTCCTTTTTATTTACCGATGGCACTGAAAAGGCAAATGTTTGATAATCATCAGGAGGAATGGTAAAAAAGCAATCCTTTAAATTGATAATCAAGATGTCCCACTCTTTGGGAATCATGTTCGGAGATGGTAGCCCTGGCTGTAGAGCTCCCATATCTTCCATTACCCCATTAATATTTCTAAGATCATGTAATAGTCGCCATTTCCCGCTCTTTTTCGGAATGGTAAATATAGGTGCGTTCCAGGGACTCGTGGTTGGCATAATGTGACTTTTGTCCAATTGCTCCTGCACGAGAGTCTCAAGGTGGGCGATCTTTTCGGTACTCAGCGGCTATTGATCAACCCAAACGGGGTTGTCTGTTTTCCAGGTTAACTTCAGGATTGGTCGCCCGCTACCAATGGCCGCTGCTAAAAACCCTCATTCTTTGTAATCAGTCGGGCTCCCAGCTGACTTAACGCATCGCGGCCTAATAAACATACAGGAGTAGTCATCACATACGGTTGCACTGTACACACACTCCCATCTCTCAAACTGCATTGGATCAA
>NW_009647571.1:0-999 GCF_000708025.1 Charadrius vociferus | reverse complement strand
GGGATCGCCAGGAGGCTCGGCAGGCGGCGGGATGAGGGGTGGTGGCAGATTGGGCGGGGGTTCACTTGTGTCCATTGCCTCCGGTTCTTCTGTCCCAGGTACCTCTTCCTCCTCCGGGGACGGAGCAGGGAGGGCCATGGGTAACCGATCGAAAGGCTAAACACCAGCCCCGAAACTTGCCAGAAGCCACAAACGCCCCTGCCACAATTAATTGCTTGGCTTTCATGGCTTGCAGGGTCGTTAAAATCAACCTCCAGGTAGTAGCTAACCCTTTGGTGTCTTTCTCTCCTTTACTCACTGCCTCCCATAAACATTTCCCGATGTCCTCCCATGTTTCAGGGTTAAAAACAATCTCAGGCTGGGGTGAGAACCCATGTTCCTGACACCAGATCAACAGTCTCTGGAGCATAAGCTCATCATACTTAATTCCTCTCTTAGAGAGTATATGAAGGAGAAGTTTTACTATCGCGTCGTCTTCTTTTGTTACGCTTAAACCCATCTCCTTCCCCGGCTGCTCACCTCACTGGGTGTCCCGTTGGAACGTGCGTACATACGTTTTCTTCTTATTCTGCGGATCCGCCCCAGCTTTCAGCCCTGCTGAGCCATACTCCAGCCTTCCCTGGCTGCTGACCTCACTGGGTGCCCCATTGCAACGTTCGTCTTCTGCGGATCATCTTCCAGTCCGCCCCGGGCTTCAGTCCTGCTAAGCCATACTCCAGCCGGCCTCTCCTTCTGGGCTATTCCCCGCTCTTCTTTCTTCTTTTTGGTGCACAGGTCCAAATCACGTCGGGGTCACCATCTGAGGAGAGAAACTGGACTTCACACGATCCAATGTGAATCATACAGAAGCCATTTTATTGATATTCTACTGTCCCTTATACACAATTTATCTATCCCTACATGCGTTCACACATTAGTTGATTGGTTAATAGTCCTGTGCACAAGACGAGTGTTATAAACGGCGGTGACAAGTTTTTATCCACGCCAATCAGGATTATC
>NW_009647570.1:92789-96430 GCF_000708025.1 Charadrius vociferus | reverse complement strand
TACTGAAGGAGCTGGTGGGAGTGCTCACAAAGCTGGTTTCCATGATTTATCAGAAGTCTTGTCTGATAATGTATTCTTTCTCTAGTCTCAAAGCCCTTCTGAAAACTCTGGGGGAATGCTACTATCAGCCACAGATTTGTTCCCTAAATTTTTTAGAGTGTAGCATGCATGTATGCAAATGTTTACATGTGTAATCCTGCATGGGAGGATTATTCAGTAGCATCCTTTTAAAAGCAGGAGGTCTTTGTTCTTTACCAAATTTCTGTGGCTCTGATAGTACAGAACAAAAAATTGCTGTCTAACTGAACTGTAGTTTGGAGGGACAGAATAAACAAAGGGTCTAGAAAAGTCTAGATAGTTCCACATGGCAGAAGGAAGTCAGCAACAGGTAAGAGCTTTCATAACCCAACTTGTCAAACAGGAGAAGTGTCCTAGAAAAATAAGAAAGCCCTACTAACCTTTAGGAAAACCCATTGTTATGTTCACATGTATTAGTGGTAACTGCCTTGAAATGCAAGAAAAGAATGGTCTTGATTGAGTAGATGAGATGGGTCAATTATATACCTGTTCTTTAATGAGAATCACCCTTCTAAACAGTCACAGGAAAATTGGAAAGATATTAGAGGAAATGCTCTGCACTGACACAGCAAAACCCACACAATATAAATTTAACATTCTTGTTACCACAATGCACAGTTTTTTAGTAGTATAAATAGTAAGGACTTTAACAAATCTGAATAATTCACTATCATATTGCCTACAACTTTGGCTTAGTAGCAAGATGAATTAAAGACAATGTATAACTCAGGTATCTTGAGCTTTTCTCTCTGTCTATACCTTTTTGTAATAAAACCCATGGTTCTGCACTTCACATTCTATTTAATTTACTTTTGTCTATCGGTTAATATGATGCTTGCATTAGAACACACAATGTTGTCAAACACCAACTTTTCAGGCAGTTTGAAAAATGCACCCTAACTTCACTAATGTCTAACAAGAGGACTTGACTCAAAAACATCTTCATTACCTAGTCCAAAGATTTTGTACCTAACATGTAGTGAATTTGCATGGCTAATTGCTTGGATTACTCCATTAACAGGGACTATGTGACATTTTCCTTGTAAGTCCAAAAGTTTCATATAATTCTACCTTACCAAAAGCTAACAATCATTTAGCTAGACATTTAGCTAGACTTTTAGGTTTAAATAATCAGTAAAGAGATGCCAGTAAATCAGAGGTTGGTATGAAACATGACAGTTCATTATCTACAGTCATCTCAGTATTTCCAAGCGTTATATTTGCTCAGCAGAGTAGCTTTCCTGTGGGCTGCTTTCAGGTATCTACCTTTCCCAAAGCCTGGATTTAGAAACCTGGGGGGGTTCATTTCCAGCTGGGGTATGAATTGGAGAGTTAGAAGTTGCAAGTCTGAGTCATACAAAGCTAAGTGATAATTAACCTCGTCCAAATGTAGTTGTCTGAAGATAGTTGGAGCTGAGTTGAGACTCCTTCTATGACCAGGGGAGAGATGTGGGTGAATCCAAAGGAGTAAATCTAGAGATATATATTTAAATCTGAGAACAAGTCACCCTACCTCTCTCTCCATTGGCTATAGATGGAGCTGCACTTTTAGGGAGCAAAAATTAGACATAAATTTTGTGCATAATAATAAACACCCATAAACTACATTATTCTCCAGCTTCATTAAGTGGACGACCTAGGGCAGGTTAGATGGCCACGTCAGTCAACCAAATCAAGGCATAAGAAAAAAAACTTTATTTACAAGCATAAGAAAAAAACTGTATTTATAACACACCAGAAGTCAAATACAAGGTTGGACACAGAATAGCTAACCACTGGAATAAATTATGAAAAGAAGAGCTGGATGGGTTTTTTTCTGTAAAGTCAGATAAAGGCTACTGAGTTCTGTATAGAGTGATAATTTAAGGTGTGAATTATACAGAGTCAGACTGAAGCCTGTACTAGTCTTTCCTGGACAGAGTCTGTTAATTATGCCCTTTGAAACAAGATAACTTATGCAAATACTAGGACAATGGACCCCAAATACAGCTTCAATGAGTACTCTACTGTTTCCTTCCAATACCTTCCTGTTAGGAAGCTGGCTTAAAAAAAAAGTGTTGTTTTCTGTTTTTTGGGTTTTTTTTTCAGTTAAATTCCATGGCAAAATTCACTGACTGGTGAAGAAAAGTAAATTTACTAATTCATAAGAAAAATTACTTAAAAATGGAACTATAATATAATAAAAGCAAAACTGTAAATGGTCAGAATAATGATTTTGAGAATTATTTTTTTTAATGTAATCATTCAGTTCCTCATGTAACACTGAGGCAGCCTGTAAACAAATCCACTCCTAGATTGGTGTCATTCAAAAGAAAAATTTGCAACAGCTGTTGTGTGAATAGCACCGTTCTGAGATTTGAGTTCCTAAGCTGATTACAGGCAAACATCTGGAAAATTGAATTGAATCCAAGTCTACTAAAAATTACTGTCTGTTAGTTTGTTGTGTTCACTTCAGGAAATGAGCAATTTTATCATAATTTAAGGAAATTCATTGCATGGTTGGTGGCATATACATTGAAAGAATGAAGTAATCTCTATTCCTCTGCTATGGAGAAAACAATCTTTATAAAAGGGGAAACTGTCCCACTTACATCTTCAGACATCACCATGAGATCCTTCTCATGGAGTCTGGGCAGCCAAGTAAAATCTCAGACCTCTGCTTACTGAAACAGGAACTTATTTCTGTACACAGATATAGATCCGTTTAACCTGTGAACCGAATCCTTCTTCTGAAATTAAGATGAGCTGAAGCTCAGCCAAAGTATGTGGGACTGACTGATACTCAAATGTCAGCACAGGTTTTTTACATTGTGGGTGAAGGGAAAAACAAAGCAAAACAACCTTTTGACAAAACCAAAGGACTTTGTTTTGATTTTGAGTTGGTTTTTTATTATTATTATTATTTTTTTAGATTTAGAAATGTATAAATGTTGAACTGCAAAGTTCTTTTCAGCCATTGGAGAACATTTACAAAATAGCCTGTCCATGACTGCTGGATGACAGGGAGGATCACATCGGTGTAGTTCTTCACAGGCATACAAATAATAAGAATTCTAAGCAGTGTGGCTAGGAGCAGCTTAGCACCTTGATAGGTTTCAGTGAAGTGTAAATGTGGGAAATGTTTCATGTAACAACGGGACCTATTGCCAAATTTAGGGGGGGCAGGGTGGAGGGAAGGAAGGAAGAGAAGGAAGGAAAGGAAGAAAGGAAGAAAGAGAAAGAAAAAGAAAGAAAGAAAGAAAGAAAGAAAGAAAGAAAGAAAGAAAGAAAGAAAGAAAGAAAGAAAGAAAGAAAGAAAGAAAGAAAGAAAGAAAGAAAGAAAGAAAGAAAGAAAGAAAGAAAGAAAGAAAGAAAGAAAGAAAGAAAGAAAAAAGAGAGAAAGTTAGAAAGAAAGAGAGAAAGAAAGAAAGAAAAGAAAAAGAGAAAGAGGGAAAGAAAGAGAGGAAGAAAGGGAGGACAAAAAAGAGAGAAAAGAAGGAAAGATATGTAAGAAAGAAAGAGAGAGAAAGAGAAAAAGAGAGAAAGAGAAAGAAAGAAAGAAAGATAAAAACAAACAAAGAAAG
>NW_009647570.1:65353-92766 GCF_000708025.1 Charadrius vociferus | reverse complement strand
GAAAGAGAGAAAAAAAGAAAAAAATAAAGGAAGGAAGGAAGAGCAAGTCAGTCCTTACTATTACAGCTTTAGCTTAGATGACAGAAATAAAATGCTGGCCCCAAGATCTGCATGGAGTCATTCAAACAGTTTAATAGCACGGGGAATAAATCACTATTATTATTATGAAACAGGAGACAGAGTTCTTGGGACCTGGAACTGTGCAGCTCAGCTCCAACTGCTGTTCAACATTCAGAACTACCAACTTCATTTCCTCCTAGCACGTAATAAATAACACATCTACCCAACATAAAAGCATTTTTATAATAGCAGTAAAGGAACTGCAGAGAGTGTGATTATCATGAACTAATAACACCCTGTAGAAGATATGCAGCACAGATTGGAGATGACCTGAAAATGAGACTATGGTTCATGTGGCTGGTACTGTACCCGACCAGACATTGTCCCATTTTGACCATGTTATCCCAAACACATTTTAATATTCTCTCACCCTGCCACAGTAATTTACACAGAGGGAGTCCATTTATCATTGTGGGTTTCCTCTTTATACGATGGCTTCTAGCACAAGAGCTAAAATGAATGCCATGTTTTAATTCATGGCGCTGTTAGCTCTGTTCGTGCACCAGCTCACACTGCCTGTAGTATTTTCACAGCATCGCACATCTCAAGGAAACAGAAGGGAAGCTCAGCTGGTCTCTTTTTAGTGCCTCTAGTGATACTCTAGCTTTGCAGAGGTGATGACTGTACCCTCTAATAGGAGAGAAGAGGTTGCCTGGTGGTTAAAATATACAGCTGGCTATTAGCCAAATCGGATTTGCTCCCTACATTTGCATAGATTTGTGTGACCACTGCCTTCGTGCCTCACTCATGCTGCCTGTGAAGTGGATCCTGCCTCACTCTGTTCTTGCAGGTGACTTTTTTCTTGCATATCTTTCACAAGGGACCCCAGGACACATCTTAGTACTGATGCTTGAATACCTGCACAGGGGGAAACTGCTCTGGGCACATATTCCACAAGATACTTATTCATGAAGGAGTGTCTCACTGGAGTCACTTGCACGTGCTCTGAAACAATGAAAAATCAGCGCAACAGCCCCACATCTGCTACCATTGGGAGGGAATGAATGGGAACACAGAAACAATAATTTAATAAAAGTCCATCTCTCAATTACAGCTTCACATAATATCCTCAGGCAGATTTTAACAGTGTGTGAAAGTCACTTGAACTACATAATCTTCTCACATCAGGAAAGAAGCCAGAAAAGTTGTATTCTTAAGGTTGAAGTGCCCTTTAATTGTACTCACCCTTGTAAATGACTTTATCTCCTCTATGATGGGTGTTTGATAACCAGAAAATAGCTGCAGTGATCCAGAGCAGTCCTCTATGACAGGAGCTTTCAATCTTCAGTTGAGTGTTGGTATCCCTATTCCTGGTGATTTCTCCTTGATAGTGCTGTGCAGCAAGAAAGCACAGGGAGCTCTAAACTTAGTGGGTTTGGTCAGAAATTTGGCCTTTTATGGGATTTTATCAAGTGTTTGGGACTGCTTCTTGTTATTACAGATCTAAAATCGTGCTGAGCAGAAGATAGAAGCAGTCACAGAGGAGAGACTAGCCACATCTTCATGGAAAGAAGACAGATCTGTTCTCTGATCCCCCTCAGCCATCTATGGACAGTGAAAAACAGACCAATGGGTAGGGCCCTATTAAAAAATATATCTTTGTTTTGTTTTACTTGGTAGTTGAATCAAAAACTGGAAAAGGGGGCTAGGTTGATCAGAAAGAAATAGGGTTTTTTCCCATTTTCTCACAAAAAAAAAAAATAAATTAAAAGATCTGGTCTGCACATTTGTTCCATCTGAATTGGGAAGTTTTATTCTTGAGGGACAGAAGTGGCTTAAAACATCTAAATTGTCAGCCAATCTCATTTTTGTAAAAGTTATGATTTGGGACATTTTGACACAATTCAAAAAAATGAAGGGATAGATTAAGCAAGAGGATATTTGCCTTATACCCAACACTTTTGCTCATTGCCTCTAAGTATTTTATAGTTTTGAGTTAGGGCAAGCTGTAAAATATATCATAAGGATAAAGAATTCTTAATCCTTTCTGTTGAAGCTCTTACACATAGTAGGAACTATTCAAATATCCGTCAAACAAGAATAATTAATTTTCTTCGAAAGAGTGAAGAGACATCAGGCAAGGTAGAACTATGGCAAGGTGGGGACTCAGCTCAACCTCAAAAGAAGTACAACATAATGTAAGAAATAAATTAGAGGGAAAGGAAGTGAAATTATATGATTCAGTGAGTGAGGTGTA
Organism: Charadrius vociferus; assembly: GCF_000708025.1. NCBI lineage: Eukaryota > Metazoa > Chordata > Aves > Charadriiformes > Charadriidae > Charadrius > Charadrius vociferus. The sequence continues at coordinate 90,449 of NW_009647570.1, read as the reverse complement.
AACCAATCCCAAACTTACTGCAGTGGGAACAGATTGTCACTCCCCGAGGGAAGGAAGCAAGGGAAGCAACTGTATACAAATGAGCATGATCATTTATGCAAATTATTTTTACAATTGGTCATAGGATTTTTGTGGGCCCGGATGATTTCTGTGAGAAACAAAACAGCAGGATCCAGGCTAAACTAATCTACTAGTCTAGTCTGATGTTTATTTTTTCCCCTGTAACATAGAGATGTAAGATACTGGATCAAGACAGACATTTATGAGGATGTTGTTTCCAATAGTAGCTACAGCAGATGCCCAGAAGAGTGTAAGAATAGCCTAGGGGTGTGAGGAAAGGTCATTGTGATCCCCTGGGACAACTTTCCAGTTTCCAGCCATAAGTATTATAGGGACTGCTGATGTGGTGACTGCAGATGGACTGCTGTGTTTAATAGCTGCTGGATCTGTGGACTTTCATGGATGTCTAATCTCTTCTTTAAACACATGTATAATTTTGACTGCTGGACAATTCTGTGGCACAGCTTCACATTTCAATGTGCAAGATAGAAAAATAAATACATCAAAAAAACAAACACCAAAACCAAGCAAAACAAAAAAATCTTTTAAATTTCCTGTCTGATAACTTCCTTGGGTGTCTTGCAGATATAGTACTGTGAAAAAGTGAGGTATTTCTCCTCCTCACTTTCTTCACACCTTTCTGGATTCCACAGATCTTTGTTATATCCACCATAACTATTTATTTTCATTTTCTAGTGGGTGGGTTATGCCTTTGATCATCTTTGTCACCTTCTCTCTCTTTCTTGCAGTTCTACTATGTCCTTTCCAAGACAGTGTGATCAGAATTGAACATGCTATTCAGAATACATGAATGAACTACAGTGATACAAAGCTGATTTGGAGCCATCATTGAATAGTATAGTTAGGGTTATTTTTCCACCTGTGCACTACTTTGCATTGGCAGAAATTAAATTTTCTCAGCTATTTTAATACTCAGTCAGACAATACTGCAAGATAATCCTGTGATTCTTTGCAGTAAGTATTAGATGTGACTACCCTGAATAGTTTTTAACACCTGCAAATGCTCTTTCCTTTGTAGATTACATGTAGATACCATGAAGAACAGCAGTTGCAGTGTGGCTCATGGGGAAACCATCTGCTAACTTCCCCCCATTGCAAAGATATGCTATGTGCTCCCATTACTTGTTTCTTTATCTCTCAACCACCCCTAAGATGAGAACTTCTCTGTACCAGTCAGACCATGACCACGTGCTCCTTGCAGGTGCAGCGTTTAGATCCACCTGGAAATGACTGTGTTGCCCTGTGGAGCAATGCATTTCTTCACCACATGGTCCTGCCTGAGGAGAACAGCAAGTGTCCCCAATACAGGGAAAGCTGAGGTCTCCACCAGCACCTGCTGCACACTGCTGCTCACTCTGCCAACAGTGCCCATTGTGCAGCAGTGCCCGTGCCTGGGACAGCACTGCCTTCCCGTGTCTTCTCCACACAGCAAGTTGCCAAACCACCTGCAATGGAGGCGGCAGGGTACCAGCACCTATCCTCCAAGAAAGGGTCAGCATACAGGGAGGTGCAAGTATATAATATTTGTGATGGAGCAGGAGACAGTTCACATCAGCCACAGTTAGGTCTGATGGTGCATGTTAGGACCTCAGTTGCCTCTGAAGTAGGAGGAATGGTGGAAAGACTAGCTGTCTTGGTCAAGCTGTTGGTCAACAATTCTCTTTTATTCCCATAGCCTTACTATTAGTTGTATATATATGGGTACGGGTTAACGCATGGGATATGAGATGACCTCCCTCATGTAGCTGTAAATGAGTGTTGAAATGTTAGCCCTGAAAAGTTTCTGAAGCTGTATTCTCTTCTAGCTGACGAAGATAAGGCTGGGTTTGATACCTTGACATGAAATCAGTTAAGTAAGGATGAATTTCAAGCTTCAGATTTTTTAAGTCTTCCAAGCCAGAAGACACATTTTCATGCATTACGGCAGTATGTAGAGGTGCTTAATATGGTATTAATTTCATACCAGAGCTCCATACTACTGTCAGTTGTCTGAGGTAGCCTTACCTGGACTGCAGGACGTGGCACTTGAGTTCATAGAATCATATAATCACAGAATTGCCTAGGTTGGAAGGGATGTTTTAGATCATCGAGTCCAACCATCAACACTGCCAAAACCACCACTAAACCATATCCCTAAGTGCGCATCTACCCATCTTTTAAATCCCTTCAGGGATTACAATTTCACCACATCCTTGGGCAGCCTGTTCCAATGCTTGACAAACCCTTTCTGTGAAGAAATTTTTGCTCATATCCAAACTAAACCTCCCCTGGTGTAACTTGAAGCCATTTCCTCTTGTTCTGTCACTTGTTACTTGGGAGAAGAGACTGACCCTCACCTTGCTACAACCTCCTTTCAGATAGTTGACTATAAGCAGATCCCACTGATTAGCCCCTTAACAGGAGGGCCTGAGAGAACCATCAGCTCAACCCTACTTCGTTTTCAGAACAAAAGTCTCTTCCTTGGTCCCACCATAAGCTAACACCCATAGCCACAATTAATATCAACTGTCTTATTGATGTCAAAGAAGTGATATCCAAGAAGTGTATTCCTAGATCGTGAATTTCTAAATCCATATCTGCCCACTCTGTTTCTCACATTACTTTCACGTTACTGTTCTTACATAAAAGATGCACCACATGGGGCTGATTCTTCCTTATTTTCAGCTAGATGGGCATTACTACTTATAAAAAGAATAATTCTTTTATGCTAACAGTCACATGCTGGTGTAGGAGCAAGGAAAACAAGGCTGACATATACTCTTGGCTGCATTTTGTTCTCCCAGGAGGAAAAATGTATTAGATCTTTACCACATGATGGACAGAGAAATGGCACTGTGTTGACTGAAGCTACTCCTGATTTACACCAGGGGAGAGAGCAAACAGCTGCTTGCAAAGCTGGCAAGGAGAAGAGCAAAACATAAAACAGTTGGAGCTAACAACAGCAATGCTTTGTTTCTGGTCAGCATAATCAGATAGCGACTGCTTCAGGGCTCTATTCTCCCCTTTTGAAGAAATACATAGCATTCACGAGCTGCAACAGATCTCAGCAGGCTAAACAGAGCAGCAGTGGATCCTCTGATTCCTCCCTTTGGTGTTTTCTGGTCCATGAGCACTGATCTTACTCTGGGTTAATTATGCCCATATTAATGCCTCTGCCAGAAGCTCCTCATGTTTAACATGTTCCCTAAATCTGGCTGTGCATCTTTTTTTGTGATCTATTCTGGTCACCTTTGTGCAGTAGACTCTGCAGTTTTCTCTTTTCTGCCTATATTACCTCAAGGACAAGCTGAATGACATCTTCTATGCATTATTTCAAAGCAAAACATTTGCCAAGCACACCTAATGTATACACCTGGCTTATGGCAGCAGGGATATACAGCCTCACAGCTAAGCCAAAAATAATCTGAAAATGTTTGTTGAAAACACCAATGAAAAGTGGTTTTGACTAAAATGAGCAAAATGAACAGTAGACAGAAGATTTTAATTTTGATTGAGCATTTTCTATGTTTAGATAAAAAACTCTCTTTTTGGAAACTTCTAAAAAGATCAGGGAGGGTTTGTGGGTTTTCCCGGCCCCCTTTTCTCTTTCTATTAAAAAAAAATAAAAACAATAGTCTATTTCTTAATCTCCTGCAGGATCAATAGCCAAACTGTGTCTGGACATGGGGATGGGACAGGATTTCTCAGTCTTGTAAGACCTCTCACATCATGTGACTGAGACTCTGCCTGTCCTCTGTACAGTAACAGTGGGGGAGGAGGAAATTATTGTCTGCTCACCTCTTCTCCCTGAAACCTTGGCAAGTGCCCATTCTCTTCTTTTCTTTGACATATGAAGAAAGTTATTGTCGTTGTCTTCTCTATCTGGAAAACAATGTAGAAGCATCACTCAAAAAACAGAGGGATATGCCATGCCCATTGCTGAGATTAGAACAATGCTAAGGACAGTTGTATCTTAAGATGTGATAAGGCTATTGTATTAATTTATCATTTTTTGGCAGTTCTGGATGAATTCATTGTGAAAGTTTAAAAGTAGGCTCCTAGCCGTGTGTCCTTTCCTTGCTCCAGCATAATCTGGATGGGAAGTTTTCTGAGCAAGAAAACAAAATTCATCATTGTAGTCTGTGGGTATCACCCACTTCTTGACATCAGTAAGCTTGGGTTTAGGGCACTAGCTGCAAACAAATTCATGGTAATGATGATGACCTTTAAGCCTGGGCTGGGCTGTGGAAGGACTGGAGGAACTGCTATGGATATTTCATCAGCACAGCGTTATCAAGAGTCCTTCATAGTGTGGAATTTTTTGGTGGGAGAATTTTACCCAACAAGAGCTGTAGGAGAGATTCTAACAAATCTAAAGGAAACCATCAAAACACAGTGCACTGCCAGCCATTGCATAAGGGAGGGGCAAGGAACTGTAAAAGACCTTTACATTTCATTGGTGACTGTTAAAAGTGGGAGCTGGCTGAGACAGAGAAAGGATTTACTCAATTTCTTAATTTACTTGTTAATAATTCATTAGCTATGACAGTGGCAATTAAGTCCCAGACTAGCTTTTTCTGTCCTTTCATCTTTCAGCCTGCAAAGATGGACTTTGGCTAATCCATTCCTAGAGATCTTCTAATTTTCATTTCTCTTTCCCCCTTTCATTCATTGCATCTCTATTTCTACTTTCAATTACACTCAGTTCTTCACAGCTTCTTTTCCCAGCCACATACTATTATTGCTCTTTTATTTTCCGATGTGATCCCCCTAGTGCTTTCCTGACATTATCATCCACTTTGTTGCAAGAAACCTGGTCCTTGCTCCATCATGCTCTTAATTGGCTTTTGACCTTCCCATACCACTGTGCCCTCCCTGTTTCTAACTTTGATTTTGTCCACAGCATTCTACAGTCCAGGCTTCACATTCTGCATTACCCTCTCTTCACTTGCTGCCTTCCTAGAATCCCTGCTCCTTAGCTTAATCAAATGCAATTTTATTAACCTCACTTTTGAAGGAAAAAGATGTTTTTCTGAGTCTGCATATGTAGATGGCATTCATTTCACCTCTCCTTTGCAAAGTTAAAAAAGGGCATCATATGGTAATGAGGAGATACATTAGCAATACAGTGTGTTTGCCATGCTCTAAGAGATGGGTTTTTCAGACCTTATGCGATAATCAGTCCTTAGGTCTTAGCCCACAACCAGTTATTTTAGCTGTATACACAATATTCTCTCAGAAGAGGATAATGAAGAATATCACTCTAACACGTTAAAAGCACCAGTAAAAGAAGGGAAATCATGTCTGAGTGTTTCTGTGAAACTCAGAAATAATATTTGGCTATCTTTCACACCATTTGCCTATTTTCCTCTGTTTTCTTTACTTATATGCAGAGATGAAAGATAATTTCAGCTCTGCTGTGCTCTTTTTATATCTGTTTCTAATCAGAAATACAAGCAACTTGTGGTTCTTCTCTTGGCTGGATCACACAGGCAAGCATCTCGGGTGGCATAGATCAAGCTAACAGAAGTGACACAGAGTTATATTTATTTATACCAGTTGAGAGTTAGACACCAGGCATTTCTCTGCCAGTGGGGAAAAAATAACACTGACTTTCTCCTACTTCAAGTGAAACTGGACAATAACAGGTTCAGGAATTGCCTATTCTAATTTTCCAGGACAGGATCTTCCTGTCTGGGTATTTGTACAGCAGCTACCACTGTGGTATCTAAACCCCCTATTGATTTATTAAAGTGCACTCATAAAGCTCTCTGTATTTTTTTCCTTGCTCTGTTATTTTATGTGGTGTTATTGTGGGAAAGCGAGGTCAATGAAAGAATGTTTTACATTTTGTTCTGAAAGTGCTGAGGTTTACAGTCACTCTGATGTGTTCCAGAAGCAACTATCACAATGTGGACCAGTAGCCAAGAAACTTCTGTCTCCTGCTTTCATGAGTTTCCTTCTAGCAGTTGTTCGTGAGGAGTAGAGCTCCCCTGTGTGATCTCTCTGATAACGTGGATAAATCAAACTGGGATTCTTGGAAACTGAGGAGCAAATTCTTGACTTCATATAAGAAGTCATCAGTGTCATCTCAAATGCTGGTTTGCTTTCATCAGTTGCTTGTTCAGCAGATGGACTATTGTGCTGTCCATCAGCTGTAGGGCGTGCTTTGGTTTGGGGTTTTGGTGTTTTGTTTTTTTTTTTTAAGTTTGGCAGTTGCTTGCCTGTCTACATTTTACTATAGTCACCAAAGCCAGGACGTGTGGGGGTGGGCAAGCAGATGTGTCACTCTTCAAAGCTGCAGCCAGAGATCACAAGTTGAAGTGTAATATTACCCTGAGACACACAGGCCACTTTGGGTACCCAGAGTGTACACAAGGAGTATGAGGAAGCACCTTCTCTTTAAACATAATGTGTATAATAGCAGTAATCTTCAATGGAGTGGAAATACCACTGAAAAGGAAGCATTGCCTCCACTTTTCTCACCTCTGGCCAGACCAAATTGTTCTTCATTTAACTGTGAAGCCAAGAGACTGAACAGCTTGAGTATATTCCTGGAATGGTAATATTTGAGTGAGGTGATCCAAAGGGAAAACCTGCTCATGTGTTTCTGGCATTCTTCTTCATGATATCTCAGAGACTTCTCTTCACAGGGAGGTTTGACAGGGTGGAGCTGAAAGCAGGGCCCGAATGGAAGTGTGCACAGATGTAGTCTGGAAAGAAACGGACAAACAGTATTTACAAGAAGATAAGAGGCATGGCCAAGTTGTGGTCTTCCATCATCTAAGGGAAGACAGCAGAATTTCAGCTCACGTACACCATGTCAGGGTGCAGACCATGTAAGTATACATACCAGGTCCTTGGAAGAACGCGTGTCAAGCCTCGTGCTTTGCAGCACAATTGCTAATAGCAATCACCAACAGCTACAGTGTCACTCCAAAGACTTGCAGTAAGTCCCAGGCCCCACATAGCTGTTCAATAACTGGTTCCCATCCATGACTTGCCATGGGAAGGGGAAAATATTTATCAATGTTACAACTAATTTCTGTAGACATTCCTGTCTGTTTTCCAAACCTGCCAGAGTCCTGACTAATGGCTAAATTTTCTGCCATGATGGGATGTCTGTGAGGAAAGAACTTCACTACCAAGCAGAGCTGGTTAGTACAGCACTATATGAGATTTCTGAACTATGCACATGGACAAGATTACACATGGGCGTTTTGTATGGGCAGGAGCGGCGGGACTAGGTCATCCAGAATATTTGCCTGAAACTTGCATACTTAACAACAAAGCAAACCAGTGATATTAAAAATCCAAAATATTATCTGACATTTTAAAACAAATTGAACTCAAGCTGGTATTTGCAAAACCTGTATGTTGTAAATTAAAACCTTCATGAGAAAAAAAAAAAAAAAAAAGCCAGTTCTTATTTTTGGGGGCAATTAATGCGTATTAACTGCAGCCAGCACTTGTTGATCACTGTGCTGTGCTGATACTGGAACAGACATAAATATAATCAAACCCAGGTCTCTTTCTTTCTCTTTCCTTCTTTTCCATTCTGGCCAATGCATTTTAACTCAGTCCATATGAATAAAGTTCAACCATTAATTTTATATAACCTGATCTATGCCACAGAATAAATAATACAGTATCTGTTGCCAAATTAGAGCAGTCTAACTGAAATAGATATGTGCATTTAGTGAAGCCAAGGCATAATTTGCTTGAATCAATATTAGTACGGCAGCCAACATATGGGATTTTAAACCCAAAGTACATTTGTATATGGGCTTTTATAATGCAAATGGATATACGTTTTTCCAAACCAGTGTATATTCAATAAAACCCACCAGCTTCCTGAGTGTCAGCTGATACAGCAGTGGATAACATGCTGTCTTTCCTCCTTTCACTTTCATGTTTAAAGAACAGCTTTCTAAACTTGTTTGGTTTGATTTATTTTGTTTCTGGCAGCAACATCTTCAAAAGCAGAATTCTTCCTTGTGATTCCAAGTGCACTCTTCTGTTTCTCAATAGCAGTCCAATGCCACAACTTAATCTGGAAGGAAAGGCAAATTTCCAATACATACCTGTAATTATTTTGCAGTCCTCTCCATCCTTGGGATCTGTGCATTATGAAATAAGCATAGAATTGAACTGCCCAAAGGAAGAGTTTTCATAAAAGAGGCACTGAGCCAGATCTACTTCATCTGGTATAGAGTAACTTATTTTGATCATTGATCTGCATAATCAAAAATGTTATTATCTTTTTTGAATATACTAATCCAGAAAAGTGCTTTTATCGTTCACATTTTCAGCTGCTGAAAAGAGACTTCTGCTAGTGCATACCTTGCATGTTCTGTTACTAGATGAAAAATCTTTAGGTTGAACTGTTTTGGTGTGGTTCACCAAACCAAGAAATCTGTAGCTGATAGTAATTTTGGAGGAGGTGAGAACTGACGTCAGTGACAATAAACTGTGTAATTGTACGGCTGCATAGAAAAATTTCTTCCTAGCTCCAGATGCTTGTGTTTGGCTTATGTTTCTGGTGAGAACAAATAAGCAACCCTCCATGCATAAGCGTTACTGAGTTTGTACAATATGATCAGCCACTTTGGGCTTGAAAAGACCTTTTGAGTTTCTGCTTCCTGGAAGTGTCATGTTGGGCTAAAATAAACACAAAATATTGTCCACCAAAACCTTGGACTCCTGGTGCTGTAGGACCTTCTCCAAAATTCAGTGAAGTAAAATGTAAAGCCTCCAATGACTGCCACCAGCCTTGGTTCTTCCCTCAAATTTTGGTGTCTGGCTAATGTTAGAGCAGCGGTGGCTTATGGATAGAGACTCAAACCCAGCTGAGTGTACAGATATGTAATCCAGGTGCTAAACTATATTACACTTTTCCCTTACTTTTAAATGTTGTGGAGATTTCATTTCTAGGGTATAAAACCTGCTGATATTTCTCATGAATCATGTTTTGCAAGAATGCTAAAGAGGATATTTATCTTTACTTCTAACATCACAAATTAAAAGTTTGTTGTGGGTGATTTTTGGTTCAGTTGCAAGGTGAGTGGCTCAGAGCTTCCTTGAAGGTAACTGCTACGTTGACAGTGTATCAATCAATACATTTGTACAAACTCCATCATGAATCTCTTTATTTGTGTTCTCCAAGAATTTTACATATATGTTATTCCACCATATGAAGCTTTTCCTTCTTAACCATTGTTTTTGCCTAAAATAAGTATGTACTTAGAATACTGAAAGTTTTAATTGTAGTCATCACAAGCTTAAACTGAGTCCAGAACTGGAAATAACAGGTATTCTTTTAACCTTCGTCTGTCCTACATGGAAAGCAGGGTAGTTTCCTGGCCATCAAAAGCATATACATTTGAAGTGACGTTCATCTTGCATACTTTCATGTTTCTACTGTGTAAGTGTCTACATTCAAACTAATTGTCTTGATTCTCTTTGTAACCAATGGAGATTTAGTCAATACAGTAATATGGCTTACAGCTGTATAGTCACTGGAGTTCTACCAATGCAGGTGATCTCATCCTATTTTAGGATGAGACGAGTCATATTCTGTTGATCAGACTGATTAAGGGTTTGGACCAATTGCGTGTAATGACCAGTGAGACAGCACCACAGGCTGGCAGATACAAAACCTATGGGAGACCGACAGTGTACAAGAGAGCCAACTGGGCATGTCAAATGGCACTAGATGTCCAAGTCATCATGGCAATTAAATGAAGTCACTAGCTTACATGTTGAAAAGTGAATTAGCATCCTTCTGGTTTGCAGTCTTATTAGAAATAAGAGCCTTAATTCTTTAATGAAAAGGCAAGATGTCTAGTATACTTCTTTGCAAAAATTAGGGTGAAACCCTCTCTTCATGGTAGCTTAAGGTGAAATTGGTACTGACTTTAGTTCTCAGGAACTCTAGTTCTCAAGAAACATCAGTTCTCTGACTGTTCTCGCTCAACAGCACTACACTGTTGGGACCATGCCAACATGCATCAGAGGAGAATCTGTCCCTGAGTTAGCCATTTATGGCAGGAGGGCAAGTAGCAATAGTACAGATCCACATTGAAGAAGGACATTTGTTTCTTATGAAATCAGTTAACAGTCACAAAACCCACCTGAAATTAATAGAAACTAATTGAAAGTAATGGAGAATTACCTGAAAATGTAGCACAAGTAGATGAAATTAATTGAAGGTAATTGATAGTGACTGGAATTAATAAAAAAATGGAAACAAATTTGGCTTAATTGGAATTTATTGAAATTGAATTAAACTCAATAACTCAAAACCTATTAAATTTAATAGAATCTAATTTATATTAATTTTAAGCAATGTTTAATAGTAACATAACATTCCTAAAAGGGATTTTTATTAGATGTTTTATTTGTAGAACACTATTTTCTTATAATAGTAAGAATAAATTTTAACAGAAAAAAATGATGCAGAGCATAGAAACTTCAGGCTCCTTTTGGAATAGTTATGTGGATGGCATGTGATACTGATAACAAAAGCTCCTGACAGGATTTAGTAAGATAAAACAAAGTCTCATGGATTTTATATCATGGTTGAGGCTTTTATTAGAGTTTAATGAGAACATTCTACCCGTTAAGATGCTGGCTTTGATTTGATAAATAACTTCTTGACCAGATTTTGAATCCAGCATCTGTCTTCTTTATGAGTGCACTATGAGAACCCTTATTTGTTGCCTTTAACTATGAAGCATTTTAGTCTTATGAGCTTCCTTACAAATTTCCTTCTGTTATATCACCAGTGTTTTTACCAACTACTCCAACCTCCCTCGACCTTTGTCAGTTGAAAAAAAGAAATACTTTCTCACATAAGCCCATTAATAGATATGTTCAGCTCAATGATTGAGTTATACTTTCCATGGATGTGCATTCTTGCACTAACTTGCAGGAAGATGAGAGATAATGTGAAATACTTTTTTACTGAACTGGCTCTGAGAACCCATTATTTTATGAATAAGAAAGATGAAAGCTGTAAACCAGAAAAATCAGGCAGAGAATATAAAAATATGACAAAATGTATTTTAATTGATTATTTGTCAAACTAAAAAATAACAACTTATGATTCATCTTCAGGCTCTAGTTCTAATTAAGACCAGATGTGTAAGTGTATGGGGAAGACCAATACCTTGCAGGAAAGCTGAAAAAGCAGTGTTACTTTTAAAAAATGAACTTATGTCCCTGTAATGGCAAAAAAAAAGGACACAGTTTAAGCTAACCACAGGGTTTAACTTTAATTTTTTTGTTTGTTTGTTTGTTTGTTTTTGAGTAGGGACCAACTACTCAATGAGAATCTCAGGGAGTGTTTAACTTTGTAAAACAATTGATAGATAAATACTTAGGAATGATTGACACATGCCTACAAGTATCAGTAGTGTCAAATGAAACTGGTTTTCCTATTCACACATGTGCAAATCCCTACTGTTTGTACATATCTGGCAATTTGCTGGAGAAATTAGGCAAAGGTAACAGAACTGAATTCCTTTACTTTATGTGCCTTTCTTTATGGGACCTACACACTGGTGAAGTTTAAACCTAGTTTTAGGAGACAATCAAGGTGGGATTCAATTTACAAACTATGACACCAAAATTTAGGAGACTGAATATAGGTTTTTACAAACATGCTTCTGGCATCAATTCCCACTGTAGTCATTGGAAATTGAGTCAGTGCAGTCACTGGGGCCTAGAGTCATTAATCTGACTAAATGCGGATGTCTTCAGGTTAGGTTGGTTAGATCTTTATACTCTACTGAATATCTTGGGGCTTGATTCTCCCCTACACATAGCTCCATCTAGTATTAAAAACATGCTGGGAATCCAAGTGATCCATGACAGACATTACACAGGTTCTACAGAATAATTGTGGTCAACTGGAGATCATGCAGGATGCCTTAGGACATCCCAGAGAGTGCTCAGTGTTTATGTTAAAAGCTACTGAATCAGGCCCTTGAGAGTAATGGGAATTTACACACTTATGTCACATTTAGTCATCTATACACCAATGTCTAAATTTATGTACTTTAACCAACAAGTGGAATCGTACCAGTGTTTGGACCTGGTAATTAAGATCAGAGTAGAGGGTAATCTATGCATGTCAATGATAGTTTGCACTCAGCAGTCATTAAGTGGATTTTGCTGAGATTTCTGAAAAGAATCTTGTTTGGGTAAAGATATTTTTGTAGGAAAAGATGTGTAGGCATGCTTTCTGACAAGGAGCAAAAGGACAAAGTTGAAGAACAGAGGGAGAGCAGAAGAGGAATGCAAAAAGAAGCAAAGGGAAAAGGAGACAGGAGAGGGAAAGAAAAAAAAAGGAGCTAGCAGAAATGAGAACTTGATGAATAGATACTACTCAATTGCACTCCTTGGATACACAAACACAGGTTTCATGTGTTCTCAAACAAATCCCCAAGAGTTCGCTGTGGCACCTGTAACTGGTCCTGTATTACACTACAGCTCTGATGCCGTGCAGGAAATTGTCAAAACTGCCTCCACAGTTAAGTTTCCTGAAGTGCAAATAGCTTTGTTAACATTTGTCACGGAAGTTGGGATGAGAAACAGAGCACATTTTGAAGCTCTAGAGAAAGCTGTGAAATGCACCTCAGGAATGAAACCTGAAACTGAAATCCATCTATCCCCATTTGTCATTGTGAGTAAGTTAATGGCCTGCTCTGCCTGATGCACAGCAGCAGACAAGTCTCTTTGATTTACTGATTGTCTGGGTGATGTTTGAACCACATACACTGCTAGGTAACACTATGGATTCTCCCTGCCCCCTCCAGCCTATTTACCCACTTCTGGCTTACTGCTGAGACATGATTCCCTTTGATTAAACACTTGAGTTTAATTGTAAAATGGAAACAGAAACACAAGACACATAATCCTTTTGAGCTGAGAGAAAACACCAAGTGACTTTTGGGTGGGGAAGGGCACAAAAATTCATTTCCAAGTCTTCTGCTTTTCACTTCAGCCAAAAGTTTGTGGGGTGGTAGAGGAAGAGAACAGTAAAGTGAATCCTTGGAGAATTCAGATAGGTCTCGGTAAGTTGTTCCAGTGTTGTACTGCCTTCCTACACCACGACCTGTGGCTATTTTACCGCCTGTTGCCTCTAGAAAGTGTATAGCAACATCATCTTTGTAACTCCAACCAAATGGGCTGTTATTGGACCCCCTCTCAGCCTCTTCTTCCCCAAAACAAACAAGCCCAACTATTAAGCTTGTTATAGGCCATGTAACGCAGGACCCTGATCATCTTGTTAACTCCCCGGTGGACCTCCTCTACTTTTTCAACACCCTTCATTAGCTGAAGAACCCAAATCTGTACCTAATAGTTGCCCATCCAGTTGCCTATCCGACTAGTCAGTGGCTTAATATTTTGAGGTCTTGCATGAAGTAAAAAATGTCTTAAAAATAGAGGAAGGGAGGATAATTGAAGGGACCTTTGCATGTAACAGATGCCAGAGTTGTCTCTAGTCGGAGTTTGCACAAAAATAAATCAATCAGTCAGAGACAAATAACATGCTAAATGCTAATGACAGAAAGTTTTTTTTTCCCCATCGCTTTCTGGGAGGAAAAAAACAACTGTAGCAGGTTTATCAGAATGCCATTCACAAGCCTATGAGAACATTTGGGAGGAGTGAGAAAACTGAAGTAAGAATCATGAATGTGCTAAATCACCTAGAAATATATACTGCAACAGTTTTGTGAGCAATAAAAGCATGTTACAGTTTTAATGTATCTCTCAGTCCAGTCTGATTTTTTACAAAATTGCTTTGATTGGCCAAGGAGATTTCTGAGGAGATGGGTTAATTTCTGTGAATAGCTCTGCTCATTCAAAATTGCTGTTTAGATATTCTGAACTGTCACATCATATCCTAGCATGAAAGTACACTTTTGCCCTTTCTTATAAATCTTGAATTACATTATAACACAGCTCAACACTATTCAGTATCAGCTCTTTCCTTCTTCTTTTTCTTTTCATTCTATTTATTTATTTATATCCTGATAATAACATCCTTGGGGCATTGTATAGGCAAGACATGTATCTTGGCCTCCTTCTTTCCCCAGGAGTGCAATTGCCTTGCAGTAATTATAAGATGTCGTATGTTATTATGAAGGTGCCTTATTGCTCAAACACATCAGGGATATCTGATAATGTAATTACTTCACCTTATAAAACTATTATAAATCATGCATGGGGAACATTTTTTCCCATAGCAAAGCTGTCTGAAGAATTATCACATTGCATGGGATGGGAATATCATGGTATGGCTAGCATTATATTCCCTAAGCCCATGGTAGGTGATGGTAGTATTAAAATAAAATATTTAACAAGAATGATTAAACAAAACACATTCAGAAAGCATGGCTCCTTTCTAAAGGTCTAGGAGAACAGATTACCACCTAAGTGAGCACATTCTGTACTTGTGCCTTCTGCTACGTGAATAGCAGCTGCAGATTCACTGTTTCTCCTTTTTTCTTTTCCTTGACTTTCCTACTTCTTCCTCCTCCTTCCCAGCTTTCCTGAGTGCAGTATAATTGTTATAAAAGCAAATCAATATGCACTTGAAACATTGGCCATTGTACAAAAAATTGTGCTTCTATTGGCCATCACTTTAATAACATCTAATGATTATTTCTCTGTCTTTCAGCCACTAAGCTTTCCCGGCACTTTATTGATTAGAGCTTGTGACGGAGTTCTGATTATAATTAAAAACCATCAATGGGCAAAGAGAATGCAATTCCGCTTAGCAATAAACTGAACAGATAATCACTAGGTTAGGTGATGTGACCACAAAATATTTCCAATAGTACCAGGTAGAGAATAATTGAAAGTCACTTGATAAGTCACAATTCAGTAGGACTTAACTAAATCTTAAGTAAAGGCTTTTGTGTCCTAAGTAAATAGGTAGTGTTATTGCTCTAAATCAAGCTCTTTCGCACCCAGTGTTCCTCATTACCCCAGTGGACAAATTTTTGAGAATTTTTGTCTGAAGGTGGCAATATACCCCTCCAGGATTCACTCAAAAAATGCAAGACTAGATCTCATAATGTGACAGGCAAGTGTACAGAACGGGAAAAGGAGGGAGAGGACCTCCTTTGGTGGTTTCTGCCAGTGCATGTGCTTCTGGAGGCATGACCTTCAGGTCAGTTCAGCATTCACCCATTAGCTGTGCACGTTATAGAAACAGGAGCTAATTTCCAGAAGAGGCAATGTGAAATGACTGCTGTGAAACTCCCCAGTGGAGCTAGGATCAAGTAAAGTAGAAGCAAGAAGAAAAATTACAAGGCTGATGTTAGGTAGAGAGGACAAGAATAAGCCTCAGTGCAAGTATTTGGAATTGGAACACGAACATCTCCAGAAGGACTCTGACAAATTCAGCTACAAATTTAAATGATAAACTGATAGTTAAACCATTAAGTAAATGGAAGCAACCTAGTTTAATGAGAAGGACTGGATCAAGAGTCTAGAGACTTGAACTCTTTCTCACACCTGCTGCTTTATGATCGGACAACTTCTTTCTCTACCCATTAACTTTGTCCATAACAAGTACAAAGAACTTTCTTTCTTAGAGAAAGAAATCAGGCAAGGGGAGAAGGAGACCTGCATGGCTGAGCAGGGACCTTCTGAAAAGGCTCAGGTGGAAGAAGGGAGTTTACAATAGGTGGAAGAAGGGGCTGACTGCTTGGGAGGAATACAAGAATGCTGTCAGGTTATGCAGGGAGGAAACAAGGAAAGCCAAGGCAGCCTTGGAATTGAACCTGGCGAGGGATGTCAAGGCCAACAGGAAGGGTTTCTTTAAGTATATAGGAGACAAAAGGAAAACTAGGGAAAATGTGGGCCCGTTGTTGAATGAGACAGGTGCTGTGGTGACGGATGATGCAGAGAAGGCGGAGTTGCTAAATGCCTTCTTTGCTTCTGTCTTCACTGTTCGGGCCAGTCCTTGTGAGACCCCGACTTTGCAGGTAACAGAGAAAGTCTGGGGGAAACAAGACTATCCCTTGGTTGACAAGGAGCACGTTAAAGATCAGTTAGATAAATTGGATATACATAAATCCATGGGGCCTGATGGGATGCACCCTCGGGTGCTGAGGGAGCTGGGGGAAGTCATTGCTGGGCCTCTCTCCATTATCTTTGAAAGGTCCTGGAGGACAGGTGAGGTGCCTGAGGACTGGAGGATAGCCAATGTCACTCCAGTCTTCAAAAAGGGCAGGAAGGATGACCCGGGAAACTACAGGCCGGTCAGCCTCACCTCCATCCCTGGGAAGATGATGGAGCAGCTTGTTCTGGGAGTCATCTCAAAGCACCTGGATGAAAAGAAGATTATCAGAAGTAGTCAACATGGATTCACCAAGGGGAAGTCATGTCTGACTAATCTGATAGCCTTCTATGACAAAGTAACTAGATGGGTGGATGAGGGGAGGGCAGTGGATGTTGTCTACCTTGACTTTGGCAAGGCTTTCGACACTGTCTCCCACATCATCCTCACAGGAAAGCTTAGGAAGTGTGGCTTAGATGAATGGACAGTGAGGTGGATTGAGAACTGGCTTACAGATAGAGCTCAGAGGGTTGTGGTTAGTGGTGCAGAGTCTAGTTGGAGGTTAGTAACAAGTGGTGTCCCTCAGGGGTCAGTACTGGGCCCAGTTTTGTTCAACATATTCATCAATGATCTGGATGAAGGGATAGAGTGTACCATCAGCAAGTTTGCTGATGACACAAAACTGGGAGGAGTGGCTGACACGCCAGAAGGCTGTGCTGCCTTACAGCGTGACCTCGCCAGGCTGGAGAGTTGGGCAGAAAGAAACCTTATGAAGTTCAATAAGGGTAAGTGTAGGGTACTGCACCTGGGGAGGAATAACCCCATGCATCAGTACAGGTTGGGGGCTGACCTCTTGGAGAGCAGCTCTGTGGAGAGGGACCTGGGAGTCCTGGTGGACAACAGGATGACCATGAGCCAGCAATGTGCCCTGGCGGCCAAGAAGGCGAATGGCATCCTGGGGTGCATCAAGAAGAGTGTGGCCAGCAGGTCGAGGGAGGTCATCCTCCCCCTCTACTCTGCCCTGGTGAGACCGCATCTGGAGTACTGTGTCCAGTTCTGGGCTCCCCAGTTCAAGAAGGACAGGGAACTGTCCTTTGCTGGAGAGGGTCCAGCAAAGGGCAACGAAGATGATTAGGGGATTGGAACATCTCTCCTATGGAGAAAGGCTTAGGGACTTGGGTCTCTTTAGTCTAGAGAAAAGAAGATCGAGGGGGGATCTTATTAATACTTACAAATACTTAATGGGAGGATGCCAGGGGGATGGGAGTAGTCTTTTTTCAGTGGCGCCCAGTGATAGGACGAGGGGTAATGGGCATAAACTTGAACATAGGAAGTTCCATCTTAACATGAGAAGGAACTTCTTTCCATTGAGGGTAGTGGAGCACTGGAACAGGCTGCCCAGAGAGGTGGTGGAGTCTCCCACTCTGGAGACATTCAAAACCCGCCTGGACGCTGTCCTGTGTAACGTGCTGTAGGTGACCCTGCTCTGGCAGGAGGGTTGGACTAGATGATCTCCAGAGGTCCCTTCCAACCCTAACAATTCTGTGAATTCTGTGAATTCTGTGAAGTACCCTCATTTGAGAGATAAATCTTGGGTACCACAATGTGTACTAGATCTTTTATATGAATCAGTTGTTTTTCTTTCATATTTCAAAGTCTGCATTTTAAGAGCTGGAAGCTCTAAATATTCTCTACCTTTTCATCCAGAGCTCCACACAAACTGATTTATAAGGTGCACTGGGAATTGCTAAATGGCTTCAGCTTTGTCATAATACACTGAAAAGCTCATCTATATTCCTTCTGGTTGTTAAATGTACATCAAGCTCAATTGTTAAACAAATATGAAGTAAGATGGTGCTTTTAATTTTATGGGCTGCCTACAGCACTGTATGTCCTCTCCAGTTTGGAGGATGCTCTAGGTAAGTCTGCAGAACTGGGCTGAGAAAATTATGTTTTTCTCACAATACATGCAACCGCTCTGGGAAATCATGTTTGGTGCATTCATCTGAATCACACTTCAAACTATTCACCTTGACATAGCTTAACTTCATGCTTGAGCGTAAAAAACAGCACAAGATCATTTCTTAAAAGGTAGGACAATGGTCTTTTGTTGTGAGGAAGTATATGGGACCACCATCAGTCTTCATATAGCCTTTGTGAACTTGCATGAGTTATTGACAGAGCCATTTTCAGGCACATAAGAAAGAGTCAGTATCCTACTTAATTTTAAGTTACTTTATCCTTCTGTTTAGCATACATTGGCTGGGATCAATGGCCTGGTATCTCTTATACCTTCAACATGCTTCTTTCCTCCCACCCTTGGTGTGTCCAACTCACTTTGACTGCAACAGCCATAACCCATGAGATGTCCGGCAGCAAAGGTTCCCTGATCTTGTAGGAGTCTGTAAAATATTGGAACTGTAAAAAGTTACTTACCATTATTATCCTTATCATCATCATCATAAACAAATGGATAAAAAATGTCCCTGTAATGATGAGCTACACAGTAGGATACTTAGTTCTTTTTGTCATTATTTGTACATACAAAAGAGCAATCATTGTCTGTTTTCTCAGGTTCTGCATAATCAGCTGATCACCTTTTTTTCTGTTTTAGACTGCTTAACATACAATTAGGTATGAAGACCACCGCATTTCTTTGCTATTGCAGCATTTTGGAAGTGCTTCACTAAGGAACTTCTAGTCCTGGTAATTGGCATACGCGTGCATATGAGCTTGAAATCTGCCTCCAGGGGCTTCCTCTTTGTTCAGGCAAGGGGTAGAAGGACTTATGTGCGAGCGCTTCTTCTCAAATTGTTGCTGCACTCTGCTGGTCAGCCTTGACATGCCACAGAAACCTTGCATTTATTTGGAGGGCAGGGCAGTAGGGATATGTGTGCAAATGTGCAAGTGGGAATGGAGTAAGCAGCACCAGTTCTTCCCCATATATTGAATGAAAATTTCCTGTGAGGGTGTGGGGCTGAATCTGCGGATCCAGATGAGAAGGCAGGTACTCCGTGTCCCATGGCAACAGAAAGGGTGCCCCAATAAGCAATGCTTCAGACAGAGCATTGCACCTGCATGTATGCAAAATGAAGTCAGTGAGTTCACAAACAAGTGAACAACAGCAGAGCCACACTCAATGTGTAACTGTTTGGGGTAACTGATAGGAGTCAGCAGAACAGTCACACAGGAGAAAACTGCTTCTCTGTTTATCTAACTGAGAGATGGAAACTGTGTAAGAGGGGAAAAAAGTGGAAAAAACCCCAAACATCCAAACTCTCACTTCATTTCCCAAAATAAATACAGTCTGTGAATTCAACTAGCTTAAAATCTCCCACGTTAGACACCTCCACCTCCAAAATTTGGATGTTTGGAAATTTCTCCTCTTAGTTGATTCCATGTCTTACCTCATCTTTTATGGTACAGCTCAAACTAGGAAATGTCCGTTGCATACACCTCCTTTTCTTTCCATTTTTTGTGGCAAAGCTACACATGACTGATGCTGAGTTTTACCGACAGCTGACACAGTACTATCAATTAATGTTTGCTGTGTCTATAGGCTCCTGCTGAGTTGAACATGTTGGCTGTTATGTATGCTGTGGACCTGCTTGCCTCCAATTAGAATGCATGTTGAGAGGATAAAGTTTGAATACGATAGGTCAGCAGTTTGAATACGACAGGTCAACAGACTTCAAAACGCTGAGCAGATGTAAGACTGTACCACTGAACTACCATTTGCCAATATTGTGTAATCCTAGTGATATAAAACATCTGTGGTCCACTGTCTACACTGATGGTTCCTCTGGAGAAGACATTTTTGTCTCTATCTGTTCCTCCAGTGCTCTGAGGAGGTCAGACATGATCTAGTCCAGTCCAAAACTGGTGAAGCCGCACTAGTCCTGAAGTGCACCTGAAGTGATAAGAACAGGTAGAGAGACACCAAAGAAGGCAGTTCATCACAGCTATCCTAGATCATTAACTTGGGACTAGATTTTTATCGCTATTTTTTTGTCCAGACTTCTGCTACCCACATATCAGAACAGTCCTTTGGCTCTTTGTAGCTCAGAACAGTGTTGTTCATATTCCAGACCAGACCACAGCATATTTTTCATGTAGGTTTTATTAATATGTTGATTTTACTCTAAGATGTACAGTGAATTTTTATTCGATACAGTACAAAAGTTGCAACTGGAAAGTCATAGAAGACCTGCAAAATATTGCTGAATGCAAATGCTGTGTTGCAGTCTTTTTGACTGCCAGATGCCTCAAGACATGCTGGAGGTGCATCTTCCTGTGCTTACAGAGTTTCACATGAGGACAAAGCAAAGGGGATCAGATCTTAGATGCTATCTTTTGTGTAAATAGGTTTTATTTACCCCTTCACCAACATAACACATTTTCTTTGCATGTATGTGCTCACTGACAATTCAGAATGACTGTGAAAGATGGCACTTGCTGTTTTGTTCATAGAAAGACAGAATCATAGAATCATAGAATGGTTTGGGTTGTACAGGACCTTTAAAGGTCATCTAGTCCAACCACCCTGCAATGAGCAGGGATACCTTCAAAATTGGTTTTTACGTGTCATGATGAAGCTCAGGTCAGATTGCTTACTCTTGAGATGCTATAGTCAACAGCATGCTCCTTCCCAAAAACAGGCCTCATCACTCTGAAGGAATGAAGATGTGCACCATTACTTACATTGTTCAGCAAACGCCTGTAAAAGCGCCAATATTTTCCATCAAAAAATGAAGCAATAACAGCAAGTCAAGTAGAAAAAGAGTGGAAGAGTATACAGGGAAAGGAGTTGGGATATAACCTACGTCTCATGTTGAACAAAGTGCTAACTCAGTGCAGCGTCAAGGACAAGAAACAAGAGAGACAAGAACATCCTGGAACGCACATCTTAGTGAGGAAGGCTGCAGTGCACCTTCATTAGAGTCTCTTTTACTGTCTTATTTTCTGGATAGTGGAAATGATGGAAGATCTTTGTTGGTGACACGGACAGTGGGATTGAGTGCACCCAGCAAGTTTGCCAATGACACTAGGCTGTGTGGTGTGTTTGACACGCTCGAGGGAAGGATGTCACCCAGAGGAACCTGGACAGGCTTGAAAAGTGGGCCTGTGCAAAATTCATGAAGTTCAACAGGGCCAAATGCAAGGTCCTGCATGTGGGTCGGGGCAATCCCAAGCACAAACACAGGCTGGGCAGAGATTGGATTGAGAGTAGCCCTGAGGAGAATGACTTGGAGGTGTTGGTGGATGAGCTCAACGTGAGCTGGCAGTATATGCTTGCAGCCCAGAAAGCCAACCCCATCCTGGGCTGCATCAAAAGTAGTGTGGCCAGCAGGTCAAAGGAGGGGATTCTGCCCCTCTCCTCCTCTCTGGTGAGACCCCACCTAGAGTACTGCATCCAGTTCTGGAGCCCTCAACATATGAAGGACACGGACCTGTTGGAGCAGGTCCAGAGGAGGGCCAAGAAGATGATCAGAGAGCTGGAGCACCTCTCCTATGAAGACAGGTTGAGAGATTTTTTGTTGTTCAGCCTGGAGAAGAGAAGACTACAGGGAGACTTTATTGCAGTCTTCTAGTACCTAAAGGGGACCCTACAGGAAAGCTGGGGAGAGACTCTTGATCGGGGACTGTAACAATAAGATGAGGGGGAATGGTTTTAAACTGAAAGAGGGGACATTTAGATTAGATATCAGGAAGAAATTTTTTCCTGTGAGGGTGGTGAGGCACTGGCCCAGGTTGCTCAGAGACGCTGTGAATGCCCCATCCCTGGAGGTGTTCAAGGCCAGGTTGGACAGGGCTTTGAGCAACCTGGTCTAGTAGGAGGTGTCCCTGCCCATGCCAGGAGGATTAGTACTAGATGATCTTTAAAGTCCCTTCGAACCCAAAACATTCTATGATTCTACGATCTACAACTTAACTGCATGTCACTACAAATACTGAGTCTTAATAGCAATGAGTCTGACTTTGAACTCCCATGCTTGAATGTCTGGGCTGTTTTTTTCTCACTAGCCCTAGCATATCTAAATGTTAGCGCAAATTGGGTGAAGAATATAAAATAAATCTGAAACCTAGGAATCATCCAACTGGAAGCTAACAGAACTGCAACTGGTAAGATTTGGGAGGACCTATTTTCCAGTAAACAGGCAAATACTCAGCAGAGCTAAGCATATTTTCACTATGAAGGAGGGTAGTTTAGTCTATATGTCTGTGTGTGTATGTCATTTGAAACTAAAGGTGGGTCAAATTACCCATAAATAATTTGGCTGGTCAGTGAGCCACAGGGGCTGGCATTTCCCAGATGCCACAAATGTTTTCCCATTCACTTCACTTTCATTTTATTTAAAATAAACTATTTGACATCTAAAATGACTAGGGTTATCGCAGCTCCAAAAAAAAAAAAAAAACAAAACCAAAAAACACTTGAAGTGTAAAGTCCTTTCTTTATTCTTGTTTCTCATAACACCCTGTAAAAGGACATGTTTTTGATTGATATAAAGTATTACGGCACAAAGGAAGAAAAATGTATTAGAAACTGAACAGTGTGCATCGTTGCTGACCGTTCACCTGTTACTCTAATATAGAGAGCAATAGTAATCTTGATATTGCAATACAGTCTTATACATTTAAGCCTGATATAATCCTACTGAAACCAGTGTAAATCTTTCTATTTCTGCGGGTGTTGAACAGGCCTTAATGAAACTGTAAAAGCTCCCCATTTGTTTAAAATATTCTCAGAAGCAAGTTAAAGCGAGAGGTTTCCCTAAAACCCTCACAAAAGACATTCTGAACAGCACAGATGAAGTCAAAACTCTGCACAGCCACTTCCCTTTGTGGTCTCTAATAATAATATATTTGTGAATAATCCATAATTAAATGAGAAGAGCATAACATTAATTATTTCACTAGATTGTTAATCAGCAGGGTATTCTATGCCCCCCTCTTCCTAGTAGCTAACCTGTCAGGGTCTAATAATTGTTGCCATGAACGGGGTTGGGTTAAAGTCCCCAAGGAATGCCAATTCTCTTGTTCCATTAGTGAGAGCACATATAGATCATTTTCAGTACTAATCTAGGGCTAAAATCAATTATGTCTCTTGTATTTAAAAATTAAATTGACTCACCATGGGAGTAGGATAAAGGGAAAAAATACATTCCTCCTATTATGTGTAATTACAATTGTAAAACATTTTCCTTCGAAATGTAATTGCTGCCTATAGAGACTGAAGCTGGAGAGCTTAAACTGTTTAGCTGACACATTCAGTTGTCTTTCAGGTTTTTCCTTTGGATTATTTAATGTGCTGAAACAGTCTTAAAGACTTCTCGACTTTTAAAGGCTCTCAGAAACAGTTCAGGGTTTAAGAAAAACAGAAAGAAGACTGAGCAATGAATTAATTCTGTTATCTTATTAAAAAAAAAAAAAAAAAACCCAAACAAAACATGATGAAAGTAAATTAATCTTATAGATACTTTACTCTTTTAGGAAGAAAAATTAACAACCAACCATAATCTTAAAGTTTCCACTTTCCTAAAAACTGTATAACTTTCTGCCTATGCCTGGCTTTTCATTATTGGGTTATTAAGAGACCTTCAAGAGTGGTTAATCAATGTTATACAATATATATCACCTGCCATTCAGGGATGGGGCTTTGAAGATCACCAGGCAGTGTAATATTGGTTCTTTCCTCTGCTGAGCAGGAATACACTGAAGATCATACTGTTCTACAGGATGGTAATGTAAGATATCGCTTAGATACTCAGCAGCTGAGGTGCCTTTCAAGGCTCTGGTCAGACTGCAATCCTACAACACTCTTTATTGGATGTTTTTGGTCCTCTGCTGACTTTCATGTTGACCATTAATGCCAGGTGTGTGCATCAACGAATTATATATGCTAAAGAGTAAGAATATAGCATAAGAAATTGATGTTGAGGAAATTGGGCTTCTTTATTTACAGATATATATATAGGTTGCTGACAGATTCCTGAGTAGGAATAGTGCAAAAATAAGCTGTATCACCTGTCACACTAATCACATACTAGAAAACTGCTTATAAAAGATTTGTAAATTACTGATGTCTTCCATAAATCAGTTGAAAAAGAAGAATACGCTTCTGAGGAGACCTGTTCCCTTATGTTCATTGACAATTTTCAAGCTCTCATTGATTTGCCAGATTTAGAACCTCTTGAAGAATAAGATGAAACATTTGCAGGAACACACACAATAAATGTCTCTGTTTTGCATTTTCTTTCTTATTGTGTTATTCACTGAGTCTAGTTATATGCATATTATGGCTTTAAATGGTTATCTGTATAGTTACAAGTGCCTTCCAGGATGATGGTTTCTGGACAGCTTATTATTCATGTGGTTTATTTGCCATGTTTAGAAGTAACCTCTGACCTGTGGATCCTATAACAATTGATTAGTCATTTATTAAGACATCTAAGAATCCATTATTCATCCTCCATAAATTATTTATAAATGTACTTCTAATTTGATGCATGACTGCTATATTTAGACTACATAAATAAGTCAAGAAAAGCTAACTCCTGCAGTGTCCTAGCATTGATAAGGATTGCATCAATAACTAAGTACAAATCCAATGGGAATTTTAGTTTAAATGGATATTTAGTATCGAAACAATGACAAATTTCACTTCAGTCCTTGTAAGCTAATCAGACAACTTATTTTAATTTTTTTTTTTAAATTACAGAAGTCCATAATTTCTATCACCCTGAGCAGAATGAAACACCAACCTTTGATTTGTCAAATTTGCCTTTTAGGGCATGTGGTGATAGGACGAGGGGGAATGGCTATAAACTGGAAAAGGGCAGGTTTAGATTAAACATTAGGAAGAAGTTTTTCACTTTAAGGGTGGTGAGGCACTGGAACAGGTTGCCCAGAGAGGTTGTTGAGGCTCCATCCCTGGAGATGTTCAAGGCCAGGCTC
>NW_009647570.1:63190-65316 GCF_000708025.1 Charadrius vociferus | reverse complement strand
CCTGGTCAGGGGGGACGTGCCCCTGCCTATGGCAGGGGGGTTGGAACTGGATGATCTTCAAGGTCCTTTCCAACCTAAACCATTCTATGATTCTATGAAACTAATTCTATGTTTTTGAGGGAGTGGCAAATGTTATTTCTTCACAAATTTTCAACACAGGCATTGCAAGGTATTTACATTTTTCACAGCTGTGTGAAAAGGATGAACTGAATCACAAGCATGCTGAAAAAACATGGGTGCTTTGACTTCAGCTTGGTTTAAAAAACCAAGGCTCGTGAAGGATCAAAGTGTGTGAGATGGAAATGGCTGTGACAATGGGAAGCCAAAAAACTTCTTGGCATTATCTGATTTCTGTTCTGTTCTGTCCTGTCTTATCTTATCCTATTCTGATTCATCATGTAGTGCCTGAGTCAGAAAACTACATATTTATCCAAGTTGTTTCTCACCATATCAGACAAAAAAAGCTTTCAGTATTTTTTTGTTAATTTCTGTTTCATAAAAGTATAATGTTTTCCATGTAACTTTTCATAGCAGAGGAACTCTAAGATTCGAGAAGCTGTCTTTGCACATGGAGTAAGAGAGGGTGAGGTGGGTATTGGCCTTTCAGAAGTCATCACGTAAACTGGTACCCAGAGGAAGATGTTATGAAGTACTGACTACAACTCTTAGATAATTGTGAGGGTCAGACCATGAGACATCAAAGGTAAAGATCAAAACACCAAACTGCATTGCATATTGTGTGGCAAGCCCACACAGGGAGTCTGGTGAACTCACATTTTCTTAAGTTCTAGTCTAACTAGAAATACCTAAAAAACTGGGGAGAACCAGACATATTGCAATAATTTACTTCAGTTGATCTGTAATTAACATCATAAACAACAGAAGTAACACCACATACTCTATAAAAAATAGCAAATGAAAACAAGTGGACATGATTGTCTGAAAGATCCAGCTTCCAAGATGGGGTGATATTCTTTGCATACGTGTATTTTTAAGGGACTGAGTTGAATAGTATCCGTTGCTGTGAGGGTCATTTTCAAGGTATACACAGAAATATCCATTTTCTCTTGGGCAAAAACTAAGTGTGATTGTCTCTTTATTCCTTTGATTTCTGCCACACCAACTTTCATGAGTGAGAGTCAACACTGGGACTTTCCCTAGTTCTGTCATCATCAAAAATTGTGTGGTTGGTAATTTGAATAGTTTGTCCTTCATTATACAGTGCAAATTAAGTGAAAGTACTGGGCTTTAGAATATGATCTGGGATAAGATTCAAAGGCATGAAAAATCTATGTTACTGATGGAAAAAAAAAAAGTGTGATGTTCAGATCACAGAATGACTATGTTGAATTAGGGGAAAAAATGTTTTGATGCAGTAGGCATCAAACTCCAGCAACACTATTTTTTACAGACCAGATGCTCTGTTTATTGAATTATAAGAGTGAAGAGCTGAAGATCTGTCCCAGTAAAAAAGTAATTTCTGACTATAAAATTTCACTTCATATAATGCTGTTCATTCCTCTGAAAAGATTTTCTTTGTTTATAACATTGTCCATTAAAAAGTGTTTCTGACGTTGATGTTTAGATATTATCATAAACAAGTATTATTCTGAATTTTCACAACTGGAAAATGACAGAGGTGTTGCAAAGCCCAGCAGAAACAAGAAGGTATCATCATTGCTTGAAAATCTGCATTTTGTACCAGGAGGCACATGCATTTTGTGCTACATTATTTTCCAGACTATGCCCATTAATGAGATATGACTGGAGAAAATCCGGGAAAAACAGGGAAGAGGCCAAATATAGAAAGGCAGTAAAAAGAAAGCTACCCTCTCCCCTTTCACCCAGCAGTGACCAGTCTATTTCAAGTCTGATCTACCTGGGCTTTTGAGACAATGGTGAATATCATACTGCCTCTGCATTCTCTGCAGATAGCTATCACTCTCCATTACTGTCAATATGCAGGTGCCAAAATAGATACTGTGCAAATAGGAGCTTTAGAAATGCAGGCAGACAGTGAGAATATGACACTATTCGTCAGCAGTAAGCCAGTTTAAAACTCATAAGGTTTAAATAATTATTTTAAATCCCTTCTTGGACTAACCGATGCATAGAATAACAAAAGG
>NW_009647570.1:51926-63169 GCF_000708025.1 Charadrius vociferus | reverse complement strand
GTGTACCTGGGTGTGTTTTTTGTGGATTGTTTCCTTTTGCTCACCCTCACCATAGAAACAAGAAGCATCGCATCGCAGTGACATCTGACTCCCTCGCTATCTTTAAATGCTTCCCCAGATAATACATTATTGTGTTTGTAGCATCTTCCCTGTGGTTCCCACAGCGCCTTCAAAACCACTCTGGTTTGTTGACAAAACAAATGAGCCTGAGACATTGTGACGAAGGACACTCTTCCCCAGAGTTTTCTTGTAGAAAGGGCCACTGTGGTATCCATAAAAAAGCTTTTTAAAGCAGAGGCAGAAGGAAGATAAGAAAGCTGGGCAATTTGATCGGCTGTGCACAGGGACTCAGAATCTTATTTGACTGGAAAATATCTGATTGACCTTGAACCTGAAACAACTTGTCGGGGGATCTGTTGGTTCAATTGCTCTCTGTCAGCTCTTTGGCTAGCAGCACACTGTTTCTCCCTTTCAGATTTCATCTTCAAAAAACCAGGCTGATGAGCATATGATAGCACAGGGCCAGGGCAAGGAGGACTGTATCTTCGGATAGGAGGAGGGCATATTTATAAGAATTTATTTCATTTCTTTTTGTGCAAAACCTAGTGACACCTACTGAATCAAAAGGCATGCAAGGTTTCAAAAAGAGGTTAAAAAATCTCAGAAGAAATGTTGTGGCAAAAGGTGGTCAGGCCTAATGTGAGTGGATGAGTGGTTTTAAATGAATAAGCAACTAATGTAAAGGTATTTATGATTAGGGAAAAATGCACAGAGCTAGGTATAGGTTCAGTCAGTTAACTTTGGGACAGATTCTAAAGTGTTATTCACAATAGACAATGCATTACTGCTTGAATGATCCTGGTTTTTATGAGGCTATGAGATTATTCACAGATTAAAATACTCACCAGTAGCATCATATGGCTATTGGTTACTTCAGGTGGTCCCTTTCATCCCCATCAAAGTAAGAATATTCGTATATAGTTCCTGCGGTCTGAGTAACCTTTTAAGATTTTTAGTATGGGAAACTCCAAAATTTCCAAGACATTCTCTTCTACTGCTTTGTTATTTTCATTGATGCAAGTTTCCTTAACTCCCATTTTAATGTCTTCTTGCTGAAATTATCTGTTGTCCTACCTTCCAGGAACATCAAGAACAGATTGTTCCCTCTTCGTCAGGAGTAGTCTGTTACATATGTGTAGGCTACAGTCAACAGCAGCCTTAGGCTATCTCCTCCAGACTAAAAAACCTGAATTCATCCAATCTTTCTGCTTAGGTCATTTTGCTTGACCTCTTATGACCTTCCTTCTTATTTATCTTTTCTGAATTCACTATACACAGATCTTAAGTTTCTTGATGCGATATGTTCAAAACTGCTTCCAGCACAATATTGAAGTGATGTCTTAAGAGTCTGGAGATAATAGAAAACATCCTATCACTAGGCACTATTAATAGTGTTTATCTTTTATGATTACAAACTAACCTTATGACATATAGAACTGATTAATCTACCCAGAGAAAAGACATTACGTTATCTTCTCCAAAGACCAAGGCAGCTACACAATGCCAACCAGTTCTTTCAAAGGTATAAACCAGTTTAACTCTCCTAACTTGAAATAAAAATCAAGTCCATCCACTAAGAAATTCCTTCAAATCCATTTTATTTTTTAAAATGGCACAACCACACAATAACATGCCCAATTGCCCCCAGTGACAGTAAGGAGAATGTAAAGGACTAAGATAGCCATCCTTCAAACGTTTGAAGATAGGCTAAGTGAGACTTACTTTCAGTCACCAATTTTATGTTTTTCCAGTGGTGTTGCAGAGTAGGAGAAAATATCTAGGCATAATCCCTTGCCACTTCCATGCATTGTAACAGATTTGCCTGCCTAATACTGGTCATTTGGTTTTCTCTGCTTTTTGTCCCAGGCATTTTGGAAACCGAGAAACTCTGAGAAACGAGACTCATGGTTAAGTTACTATATCTTAACTATTATCACATATCAGCTGAGCCACAATCTATGTTCATATTCTTATACTGCAGTAGATAGGAGGTAATTTGATTTACCACAAAGGGAAGAGATTAATCACAGCTGAAGAATTTTAAATTTGCTCATCTTGAAGACTGGGTATAGGAAGATAATATGGCTTAGGCAACAAGTTTAAATTACAGAGTGAGGAACCCTTAAACCGAGACCACTTTTTCTAAAGTCTGAGACAAAAGAATACTATATTTCCTGAAGTTATTCTTCCTCAGTGTTTTTGGTAGTTCACAGGAAACAGTTCAAACATAACAGTAGTCCAATTATCAAATGAATTTTGGTATTAAAAGACCCAGTATTAATGATGGTTAGTTACAGTACCTCCTACTTACTAACATCATTACTGTGACATGGCCTTGCCTTCATTGCAGACATTATCAAAAGGTATACTGTCATCGACTCTTTTCTTAATATGGCAAATTATGGAGGCAAATCAAGCCATTATTATCCCTGAAAGCTGGTACATCTTTTTTGTCTGAAGAGGGTGTCTTGATCCTTTCATGACCTATTTTAAATAGGTATGAGAAAGGGACTGCACCTTATCTGATGTTATGAGAAGGACTTTTGAGGAGAACCTCCACTTGCAGTTAATACATAAGAAAAAAATTTTCTCCACCTGAAGGTCGTTCAAGAGATTCCTATTGGGATGTCTAACCACCTGTCTCCAGATATGTTGGTTTATTTTTCCTCTTGAAAAGTCAGTTGGTCAGGATATGTTGAATAATGTTTGTTTAATGACCTACAAGATGAAGGTTTTCTGGCAAATTTTAAACTTTTTAAGCCTTTAAACAAACAAACAAAAAAACCCCAGAAACAAAAACAAAAACAAAACACCATTCCTATCCTGCCTTGCTCTAGTCTAACAAAATGTGGGACCAGAAAGCAGTCACATTTGGAGAATATTCTTTAAGAAACTTTTATGGGGAACTTTAGTTTAAGAGAATGTTAACTTGTTCATGGACTAACATGACTGCTATTTCAGCACTGTATGTGACTTATAAGAAATAAGCAACCTGAGCATCCCATTCCTAAAAAATCCCTTGACAACAGGGTCTTGCTCTGGCAGTACTGGCAGTAAGCTGGTGGAGTGGAGACCACTGCTAGTCGTTGAGTAGAGCATTGTCATTGCAGTTGCAGTTATGTGTAACTTACAAGAGTCAAACTTTCTGCTACATGCCTGTGATCTTTTGAAGGTGTAGCTGCACTGCAAAGGGTACACTTTGCCTCTGGAAGGCACAGGCAGAGGCTTCCAGGCAAGGTCTGCTGAGATTTCTGTGTGCGAATTACAGCAGAGATGGAGAAGTTATACAAAGGGACTTAGAGACTTTAGAAATATGAGCAGGAAACAGCGAAATGAGATTCAGTCTGGAACAGTGGAAAAAAAACATCATCTAATGCCTCTGGAGAGAGGTGCGCAAAGAGGTAATCAGAAACAGGCATTCAGTAAATGGAAGACGTGATATTTAGGTTGCAAAAACAGTGAAGGAAACCTGTGGGGTGACAATGAGCCATTTCTCTGGTAGTAAAAGACAGGCAAAGGGAGCGACAGAGAGTGTGAATGTGCTTTTGGGGAGTCCTGTAAGAAAACATGACATCATAGCCCAGGGAGGAGGCACAACTGTAGTGTCACTCAGCCATGCTGGAAAGATAATGATCCAAAGATGTTGTTACAATGAAAAGAATGAAGAGAAATGGTTGTTTTGAACAAAAATGATAGAAAAGCAGAAAGTGACTGGAGGAGAAGTGTTTGATGAGACAATCAAGAAGCAAAAGGGGGAATAATAATAATTGCTTGTAAGTGTGGAAAGCTGTTGATACTGTGAAGGAAAGAGAATTATTAAGGATGGTCATGGGGGGCTAGGCAGGAGAAATAGAAGAAACTAAGCAGAGAAAAAATTAGGCTGAATTAAGTAATTAACAGTTCTTAATAGAGAAGTCTATTAGATGAAGAAATGTTCTCCTAAGAGACATGGCTGTAAGCTCTTTAGTGCAGGCACCATGACTGCTTATATGTTTGCATTGCACCTAGCACAGTGGGGATCCTGATCCTTATTTGATCCTGTGGGTTCTATTGCAACAGAAATAACAAACAGCAAAAATTATGTAGTGTGGTACACCCTTAGGGAATATACACTGAGGCTGAATTCTCCTCTTAGTTACACTCTGCTGAGGTCAATGGGATTATTTGGATACAGGCTGGTGGCGTTGACAGGTCAGTTTGGCCCAATTCATCTGCAAAAATAGAGTATGTGTGGTTTCTGCTCCCAAATCTACCTACTTACCATTTGTTGTAGAGCCATGCAGGCTAGACATTTTCCAGCTACACAAAGGGGACTGTTTCATGCCCAAAGAACTCATGCCATAGGGCAAATTAGTAGATGCACAGAACCAAGGACTGGGACACCAGCGGGTGTTTCCTCAGAGCAACAAAATTTGCTACAAGCTGCAAAGAAGAAATCTGCTTTTTCAGGATTGGTGTTTGGGGAGTGAGAGTGCAGCCTTTCATCCCACATCTCTTGCATTTCAAGTAAGTTCTTGTTCAGTGTCTGATTCTTTCTCTAACAGGAGTGAATTTAGAGAGCAGATCCCAAGACAAATCTTGCCAATCCTGAAGAAATGAGGACACTGGAGAACACGCAGGCAAGAGCCCCTGGCAGCTGTAGGCTGTAGGCTGGGAGTGGTGGGTTGAGGACATTTCTGTAGGTTATATGGAGATGATAGCCTTCACTGACAATAACATGGTACTCTCCTGTCTAAAGGGCTGGAATGTTGCCTTGTTTCTCTCTGAGTGGACCACATTATAATAATAATAATAATAATTATTATTATTATTACTACTACTACTGTTATTACTACTAGTACTTGTACTACTATTACTATTTTAATAGCTGAAAGCTAAGAAGAACTGGGGCTTGTTAGAAAATTGAGCAATTGATGAGAAAGTGATTGATGACAGCAGTCCAGTTCTAACAATTTCCTGTCTTGCTTTGCTGGTACTGGCATGTACTTTCGCAAAATGACTGAAATAAGTGATGCATTTTCAGTCAGCTTTATCCCTGACTCTTGTGCATCTGAGAAAGACCCAGCAGTGGGTTTGGCAGATAAAGTGGAAAGCAAGACAGGAACTACCATTATGAAATGCAAAAAGTCAATTTGAATGTCAACAGCAAAGGCAGGGGATGCAAGCTTTAAAGAGATCCAGTTTGAGAAAATGAGGGCACCACATTGTGTATCCCTGACTAACTGCTCATGTTTCAGGCTTTAGAAGAATGCTATATTTAGATGCTTTTTCATTACACATTGATTTTCATTATTTTAGACCACAGGACTCCCTGAGCTTCTTGTGGATGCTACATAGGTCAGAAGAAAATGCTGCCGAAAACCATGAAGCTTGCGATCATCCAAATTTAATTGCATAAGTTTTCTCTTTTGGATGGGACAAAACTGCACTTTTTCACTATTTGGGGGGAAAGTTCAGCTGCAATATAATATTTTACAATATCCTTCTCTTCTAAACATTGTTTTAATGGGAAAATTGCTGTGGAAAAGGGAAAGGAGAATTGTTATCTCACTTTTTGTGGCTGTAAAATCAGTGAATGGAGAGGTGAAGTAACTTGTCTTGGTCACAGAAGCCATAAGACACTGCTACCACTAAGCTTCACTGTTTTTGATAAATTACCAGGAAAAAAAAGGAAAAAAAAATGAACAATGGGGCTAAGGGTGATCACTAAAGCTTACTTTAGTATCACAAACTAGTTTATGTTGTAATACTGGAGACATGTAGCACACTTAGTGACCTGCCTTGGGAGGAAGCAAATGCATACAATTCATTGATTAAACACAGTGGTTTTACCATTAGTGTTGAAAGCAAGACCAAAGTGTCCATCTTCATTCCTGACTGGGAGATAATACTCCAGCTCCTGGGTTTCCTAATCAGTTGCCATATGACCGTAAATACGTAGTTTATGAGGTTTTTTGTCTCTGTTTAGCTCTATGTCCCATGGAGACCCTTCTCACGAGGTGCTGCCTTGACGTAACTTTCAAGCTCTAATTTCCTTCCTGAAGCTAGCCCTGTGTTTCCATCATTTCCTCTCACTGCCTGTGCGAAACACTGTAGAGGTATGATTCATCCACATTCGAGATGTCTGTTTTAGATGAGGTGAATCATGCTTGTTTCTTTCCATTGACTATAAAGGGAGACAAGGGTGAGTAATCAAGACGTAGATGTCTGTAGTGCAGACATCTAACGTTAAGTGAGATGAATCCCACTCGCATAGCCAGCTCAAGTATGACAGAAACAGTGACAGCCAGCTGGGTCCAGCAGAGCTTTGGCTCTGGCACAGCACTACGTGAAAGCATATTGCTTCCGAGGTTGTTTCAAGACTAGATAGCCACCTTCTCATGGTGCTCAGAGCCCAAGTTAATTAGCATGAAGGACACAGGCTGTCACCGTGAACAACCTGGGTATCTCTGCATGTTCCTCTTTAATTAGCTAGTTCTGGGGATTTTGGTACAGAGGCAAGGCATAGTAACTTAGGTTTAACATGATCTTTGTACTCAAGCATAGCATCGACCTTGCTGTACCTGAGCTGAGTCCATGCAGAGCTTCTTGAGGATGTCTTCCTTCCATATTTCTAAAGCAGCAGTGATGCTTTATGCATTTTCACAAAAAAAAAAAAAAAGTCTGTGATAGTCACACTTGCCTCTTGAGTCTGTAGAGAGCTGGTGGAACTGGGTTTGTGGCAACCAGCTTAGGGCTGGAGGCATTAATGTTTTTAGTGCTTATTTGTTCTGTCGTCTACATTATGCCTGATCCTGTTACTTGGAGTACCTGTTTGAATAGGCTGAATGCTCCTTTTTTATGGCCACCTCACTGCATATGATGAAATACCATGGATAATTCAGTCAGTCACAAACAGCATAATGCTTTCTACATGAAACCGAAGAAAACTGGAAGTATACCCTTTGGGTCTGGAATAAAACTACAGAGATTGTGTCACGACCGAGTAATAGTCCTATCTGATCTCTTCTTAGAGTCCACAGGCTTGCTGTCTGGACTGAAGACTTGCAAAACATGCCGGAATTGGTCATAACCTTGTTTTCCCAATACTGTACTTAATGGGCTAATGACTTTCCCATCTTACCTGTACATCATTGAGTGCTGAAAGTGAATAAGTTGAACTCTTAGCAATACCAGACCATCACTGAATTGTCTAAGAGCAAATCCTTCTTCCATTTCCAGAGAACTTCATCTGGTTCCTGAAATTCTCTCTGCTATGGCACCCGTTCTCAATTACACTTTTCAGGGAACCACAAAATCCCCAGATAAAATTCACAAGGAAAAAAAAACCCTCCAAACATTGCAAAACAATTCTAATTCATATAAAATGCATACCCCTGTCCTTAGCAACAGTAAATCCCAATTCTCAACAATCAGTCTGTGGAGGCTATTTTCCTCCATACTTTCCAGCGATGTTACTGCTCAAACAAATATCTCGCCCAAGTTTGAAGGTGATAGAACCAAAATCTCCTCCATACACTTTCTTCTGAAAAATCTTGGTCGTTAATTGATTCATAAATATGCCAAACAAATGTGTAAAAAAAATAGCATGAATAATGTTTCACTTTTGCTGACATTTCTGTATGAATTGGTTGTTGAAAAGCTGCAAAGATTAATTTTCCTAGGTATTTAGCTACTAAACACTTTTGGAGAAGGTTGGTCAGCCAAGATGTATCTTCTGTCCTTCTCCCTTATTTGTTAATTTTACAAACAATACAGAAGAAAAATTGTTTTTTCAATAAAAATAATATTTAAATGAAATATTTTATTCCTATAGGTCTGTCTTAATGGAAAACATATTTTTCACTGAAAGCAACATTTCAAATGAAAATATGCACAGAATAGATGTGTTGTTACACAGAGTTAAATCTGAGCACAGGGGAAGATGAATGATTGCTTTTGTAATATGAGGGGAAGAACTGAAAGACCAACAAGGGAGGCAGAATAGTAATCAATGGAAGCGATGACTAAGCCAGTTTTATTTCTAGCAGTAGAGGTAGAGAGAAAAACAAAGACACATTTAGGAGATATTAAACAGGCATAAGTGACAGGATTTGGAGTCTGAATATGGAGTTCTTCCTTAAGAACAAACTGCCTTTTGAATTAAACCATCCATCAGCGTGGTGTCTTCAAAAGGAAATGAAGCAAAAGCTGCTTCATATGCATCTTCCCACTAACAAAATTATAGAACGTTACAATCACGGAAACAGATCGTCCGCTGACAGATCAGTTATGAGGAGGGTTTCCAATAACACTGACTATGGTCAAAGAAAGAATTAAAACGTGTGCTTAACTTCATCCATCCATCACAGAAACAGAACTAAATAACCCTCAGTGTGACAGTAACTTAGTAGCTCCCAAGTTTTAATGTATTTATTCTCGCCATCATGAAGTCGAAAGTGCTATTTATTATCCCTCTTTTACAGAAGGGAGCTTAAATACCTTCAGAGTAGGTTTCTAATTCCCACTGAGTTCAGTTCTTTTGAGAATCTGGGGCTATAGATCTGCATGGTGCAATGAAGCACAGTACAGAGAGATCTGAATTACTGCCAACTGAGCCTGCTTGTAAGCAGGGCTTATTAGCGTGGGCACAGCACCATCCTAATGCTGCGATGTTGCTTCCAGCCCTGAAGTAGAGTTCCTGCATCGTGCAGCATTATTATTTTTTTCTCGGGCACACCATCTCACAATAACGCTAGCTTGGAAAGCGCTGTGCTCTGTTAAGCAGTGAAGATTTAAATGTCTTTGCATGGGTCACCCATCAGTTCCCCAGCATACAGCGAGACTGAATCCAGCTATTAACCTAATGGACGGACCGTTTGTCTCTAAGGAGCTGGATAGACAATTCCTTTGGATTTATCAGGCTTATCTATATATTTGCTTAGAGATAAGCACATTCTCAGGTGTTTCTGAGAATTGGGTCTGTGACGTTACTACAGATAGGAATTCCTGGGAAACAGAAAAAAATACTTACTGCATTTCTAGAAAAATGACATTCTCAATGCCACTAAAAAAAAAAAAAAAAAGGAAAAAGAAAAAAAAAACCCCGCCACGATATTTGCTGTTATCCTTTCTTCAAAACTTGTGAATAACTCTAGATAGGGATTCTAGAAAACCATTTGAGCTGAGAACAAGGCATTAGACAGGAGTCAAACTTCCCATTGCAGCCCTTAGTAATCAACAACTCACTTGAGCATTAATGAACTAACTTTTCCATTAGGTAACAGTGAATAGATTGCTGCAGTCTTATATTGTCTCTGTGTTCCAATGTCCTACTTTTCTCCAACTGCTAATTTAAAATGCTTTTCACTGTTGCAAAGAGTGTAGTTAACTGCTAAAGAACAATTTTATTGCCCTAAAACAGTAATATATTTGCATTCATTACTATGAGTCTTAAAACCTATTACTGATATAAAAGAGAGGATAACAACATGAAGGGTTTGAAGGGCAGTAGATAATAGTCTGAAAAGGGCTCTGAAATGCCTGGAGTATCACACATAAAATAGGAATGATAAACAAGTTCATTATTTGTTAGTGACGGTTATGCTGGAGAGAACATTTTTTATATTATTTTTTTCCTTTTTAAAGTTTTATGGAGAATACATTTCAGTCTTAAGCTAAGCATAAATTAAACATGTTTTATCCGGCTGTTCAGTTAAGAAATAGCAAGAACTAATGAGCTGTATAGTGGTAAAGCTGTTAAGCCAATGTGAAAGGACTCTATAGGGCAATCTATGAAGTATAAAAGAGAGAAAAGTCCCATTTCTGTAGCCATTTGCTCCTGCTCACATGTTTTGGTTGAGCTCAGCTCTATACCACCTTGAGGTACATGTGATTGGTGGAGAAAATCCTCTCTTGACTGTTTGGCAAACATAAAGAAAAAATATAACTATAATATGAAGGGGCATAGAGATTCCTTAAATAAAAAGTACACTTCCAAATCCTTCATTCTGACAGGTTTTAGATCAGCTATTCTGTGCCTGATTTTTTAGGTCCTGACCAGCTATTACTCTTAGCGGCTTTGTTTAAAGGTAGAGCTGCTCAGCTTTTCTGGAAATAAAGGCAGTAAGGGTACCTGGCCTGTTAAGAAGCCTGTATTTACAGACAGTATTTCCTTTGGAGCACCTTGGCATGGATTGGTGGTTTTCAGATCATATTTGAAATTGAACATAGTCAGACACATATTCCTCTTACTCATTTGGAAATGTTCTTTATCAAATATTGACTGATTTCCTTGTCTTAACAGTAACTAATCATGAAAGTTAGACTTCCACATAAACTATTTTAAACATAAGGGAAAACACAAATAATAGTCTGCAGATACTTGCAGTGCAAAATAGATGCCATCATTACTTTCTTTACCAATTCCAGTGTAAATGGTTGAATTCTGTTCATTTTATTCTCTCTAATGTTTGAGATTGAAAAGCTGTCTGAACTATTTCCTTAAACTATTGCACAACATTGCTTCTCAAATGGTAACAGCTTCAAAAATCAATAGGTCTTCCAATCCCTACATATTCCTGGTTTTTGAAACTGTAAACACTCAATAAACCCTAGTCTTTCAGCTCCTCCTGGGAAAAAGTTGACAAGACAAATTTACTAGAGCAGCTCTTCTTGAGGGTTGCTTTGTAGAGACGGGCAGAGGTCTTTTGATTGACTCATCTTGAGATTAGATACCAAGAGTTTCACCCTTAGAAATCTAAATGAAACCAGATGCTTTATCAAGTGACT
Organism: Charadrius vociferus; assembly: GCF_000708025.1. Taxonomy (NCBI): domain Eukaryota; kingdom Metazoa; phylum Chordata; class Aves; order Charadriiformes; family Charadriidae; genus Charadrius; species Charadrius vociferus. Next base: position 52,339 of record NW_009647570.1, on the reverse strand, counting down.
GCAAGGATGTACTCCACTTTTATTCCCGTCCTTGCATATGAAGAATAAAGTGTGCCCATGTGTGGTTTTTGCATATCTGATTTAACTTAACATGTTTGACTAACCCCCAAAGTTTCCATGATACCTAATATAATGGGATCCAGTTTACCTGTGATTTTGAGGTACCAATGCATCTTTCTCTTCTTCTTCATCGTCGTCGTCATCATCCTCATCATCAATCATCATCATTCCTATTATTGTTGCGGTTGTCATTGTCATTAAGGCATCCTCATCCCAAAGCAGAACTATCAGCATACAAATCTCATTAAGAAAGGATGAATAAGTCTGACCTAAATTTTAGACTCCTTTTATAGCCGATGAAGGAAATTCACCTAACCTGGTTTAATAATCCACTTTCAAATAAGATGAATCTT
>NW_009647570.1:37558-51886 GCF_000708025.1 Charadrius vociferus | reverse complement strand
TGTTATCAGGATGCAGAAACCTGTTCTGCTGTGTTTCTGATTTCATAAACTGCACTGCATATATTATTAGGCTGTCACAGAACATCCCTGTGAATCTGTAGTTCTATGACCAGCAATGAGAAAATTAAGGTATTAAGGACCATTGCCTTCCTTTAAAATAGCTAACTGTACAGTGAAAGTGATTTTGAATTACGGTGAAAAAGATAGATAAGAAGAAAGAGAAAAAGAAGAATAAAAAGAGAAAAGAAAAGAGAAAGGAAATGAAAGAGGAAGGGGAAAGGGAAGGGGAAGGGGAAGGGAAGGGGAAGGAAGAGGAAGAGGAAGAGAAAAGAGGAAAAATAAATTACTATGTTGAGTTTCCCAGGTAACTTTTCTTCAGCTGTGCTACACCCTCTATGTTCAGCAATTTCAATATATTTCTCAGGCTTGAGGGTGTGCTTACTAGGGTCAAGACTGTTTTCAAAAATCAGTGACAGGACCAAAGAAAGCTAGATACAGATAGAGTAGAAACAAAACAATACAAAGTTTCCATAAAGATTTGCCAGAGTCTGTATGACTACAATGTTGCAGTCGTTAGTGCATTCCTATTTTCTTCCAATCTAGCACTGATATTTTTTATTTTTTTTTTAACTGAAAATTAGTTTTCTTGTTACATAAGGTGAAAGAAGCAACAGCTGTAAATGCCATGCATGCAACACTATGATTGTGACAGGAGCAGAGATCACCTCAGGTAAGTCTTTGGATGAACTGTTTGTGTTAATCAGTGTAACTGTAATAATGATCAGGTTCTAATCATTAGGTAACTCCTTTAAAAGGACAAAATATAAGATTCAAATATCCCTATGAAATCAGCCAGTCTCTCAAGTCAAGGTACCAGGGGCTAAGATGTGTGGGATGCGGTCATGCTATGTAACGTGGTAGGACTGAGGTTAACACAGTCATAGATGGATCACCCCATCTGCAAACAGTGATTCCTCATAAATCATTATGAAAAATAGACTGACTGTGCCAGTTCATAAATTCAAGGCAAGTGTCTATTTCCATAAGGCCCAAGCAGACAGACAGTGTTAGGGATGCAAACATGCCACCACCACATGCAGTAGTTAATGTGTTAGCATTTTAACAAATTGAGCCACTTCACTGGCCTATTTATCAGTTCAAGCTATTTAGAAATGTTGCTACCATATGTTGTCCATTGAAATGAATGCTAAACACTGCATTTATAAATGGTAATTTATGACTCATAAACGTCTCTGCTATTAGAGTCATTCTGCCACTGTGAATGGAATTGATAGCAGTTTCTGCACTTCATGTTTTGTTTTTTTCACTCCCCTCATTTCAGGGATATTGTTGATATTAAAGCTTTAGTGCCTCATAGAGGATGTTGTTTAAAAGACAGTGTGTATCAGAGAGAGGTTATTTTTGTGTGCTATCCACCCTCTAAATTGATTTCTGCTTCCGAGTAAACTTTTAGGACTAAATATTCAAAGAGGACCTCTGGAGTATGCAAAGTGGTCAAACAGTTTTCGGTTATAATAAAACAAACCAAAAAAGCCAATAAATAAGCTCCCTGTTTCCCTTTTCCTCACCAACTCTGCAAAACATTTTGCCTATGTATATTTACCTGGGTACAGAGAAGTTAAGCATGAAGTTACATCCTCTTAAATCCCCCTCATGACTAAATGTAAATGCTCAAGCAGATTTGCTTGGTTTTGCTGCTTCTTAGCCTTGGAATTAATTTTGGTCAATATTCTTGACTGGATCTTTTAAATACACTGTATGAAAATGTTGCGTATGTGCTTTCCTGTGAATGCTCCTTCTAAGGTTGAAGAGCTTCATAGCAGGTCTTGTTGAAAACTCTGCATTTACCAGAAAATGTAGGTGGATTGCAAGTTCCAAGCTGACTTTTAGGCCTAAATTTTCAAAGAGAGCCTTTGGAGTTCCAATCCAAAGTGGAAATCATCTTTAAATTTTATGCATCTTAAAATTACTTAATAGTTTGGTAAATATAATTTCCCACCATGGGAAAGACCTTGATATGTCAGTTCATCCTGCGTTGTCTCAGACAGATCTTCATGTGGTATGAGTTGCTTTCAAGAGGGGATTAATGAAGGAGCCTTACGAGTTAATTTAGACCAGATACTTGATTTTTAAATAGCTCAAATTAGGTAGCTGGAATTTCAACCTGGGAAAGCAGTCTTTCATGTATTTAATGCACCTGTACAAATATCCAAAGACATCCAAGGAAATCAGATGTGTGTCTAGAAAAGACGGTCTCAAAAAGTATCATCTGTTTGCAAATATAAATCTGGTACACGTGAACACAGATACACAGCTCACTACTTATTTTGAAAATTACCTCCAAATATAGGGATGATTTCTTTAAAGTTGTCTGTGTTACTTACACCAAGGAAATGTGTATCGTTGTGTTTATGTCACCAGTTCATTTTGAGAGATTCCTGCTTTAGACACACCACACTGCCCTGATATAAACGGCTCTGATTTAGTGTCAAAAGATGTATTTTGTACAGAACATAGTCCTCAGTCTCCGTGGGATTGTGCCTCTGACCATACAATATCAATGCAAAGCATCCAATCATTATCTTGGTGTTGGAACATTATTTACACCTCGATATTAAAAATGTTTGGGGGGCATTATCTATAAAAACAAACAAACAAACACTTGTAAAAAATTACTCATATACATCTTCATTTCTTATTTGGCTGGCTACTAAGCAGGCTGAGTTACAATGGGAAGCAATAGATTTGAGGTTTTGTGTCCTTTTTTGAATATGGCCTTTGTGACTTCAGGCAAGTCGTTTGGTCCACCATATTTTATTCAGTTGTGGAATAGAAATAATGGTTCATGCTTATCTTGGAGACGTTGTGAAGAAAAAATCTGTAGCTGAGTGTGACGTACTAAACTACTGTGATTGTGGTGGTCAAGGAAAAGAGCGGATAGAAATTCATTAAACATCCCAGAATCAGAATATTAGGTCAGTTATTCATCTCGGTGAGAATCTAGTTCTTAGTTTAAGGATTTTGGTAATAGTATCTCAAAAGCACCTGGATTAGGATGTTTAAAACTCTTTCCATGTCTAGAATAATCCCTTTAAGTAGTACGTGTTATTAAAAAGAAGTAACAAAAAGATCAGACTTGCTTTTAGAGGTTGCAACTGCATAGGATGTTGAAAAACAGGCTTCATTAAAAACAGGATGTGTGGACAGGTAAAATGAAAAACAGCTATTAGAAGGATATGTTATCAGCAGCAATAACACTAAGAAGTCGTATTGCAATATTTGCAAGGAAATGTCTTTGTAATATCTTCTACAAACGTTAATTAGACCTAAAAATTAGATCTCCCCTGCAAGCCAGAAAATATTTTGTCAGTGGAACAAAAAGAAACAAAATCACTTGCTCAACATGCGCACTTTCAGATGGCAAAATTCAGAGCAGAAGGCAAAACTGGAGCTCCTTCTTACCCAATTTTAACAAGCATTTTGGGACGTTGTGTGCTGTGGTTCTGGCTTGTGCTGTGAGCGTTATGGCTTTTACAGCTGACGGGGAGTCCTGTGTGGTCAGCAGACGAGTGAGAGTGTTGAAGGAAATGGAATTGGTATCATGCAGCTTTATTTCCTCTCTTTAAGTGTTGTTAATTGTTCTGTGAAAATGCCAGTTTGGGGTTGTTTCTTCAGTTTTTCAGGAAACCTTTGCCACCTCTCCCCCATTTGAAAGGAAACAGCTTTTTTGAGTTCTTGACAGAAAAACAAATAAAAAGTTGGGATTCCCACTGAAATGTTTCCTTTAGAGTCTATGTTTTATTTATTTTTAATTCAAAACAACATCTGTTTGTTTGTTTGTTTTAATGCTTATGAAATGCCAAAACAATTCATCTATTTATTTTGCAAAGGCTAAATTAAATCCAGACTGGAGAGCTTGACTTTCAGAAGTGCAGGTCACATACTGCTCTGGCTAAAGTAAAAATCACATTCATGAACTCAACACCTCTAACTCATGAAAATGTTACTTCGAAATGTTTGACTTTGTTTTACTAAGTCCATTACAATATTTGCATCCAGTGAATAGAATAAAAAGTCACTTTTAAAGAACCAGTCAGAAGTCTGGTCTGTTAAGTATTGCTAAATTTGAGCATCAATCCTTTACAGCCAGTATGATTTTAATTCAAAATCAATAAAAATTAAAACCAACAGATGGCAGGTGTTAAAGAATATTTTCTGGCAAAGGAATTGCTTTTCAGCTGAACAGAAAAAATGGAGACCTTATTTATATTACTTCTAACTTCACAGAATCACAGAATATTCAGGGTTGGAAGGGACCTCTGGAGATCATCTAGTCCAACCCCCACTTGGGGGTAACTTGGACCTGCTCTTAGAGAGTTTCTGTGCTGCAACTGCCTTCTTCTGTGGTCCTTTCTAATTCTGAACTACTCGTGTGTGAGTAGAAGAGGACGTTATTGTGCTGCTGAAATGGGGTAAAATACTGAAGCATAATTCTGATGTAGTTTGGGATTTTTTATGCTCAGTGTTTTATGCTCATTCTTCCAGTCGCAATGCCACATAACAAAATACAGAGAATAAATTAGATATTTGGTTTTCAAAGTGAAAATGTTTCATTCTGAACAAGGTGACAAGGGATTGAACATACACAGTTTCAGTATGCTACAGTGTCTTCTGATGTCTAATAAAGTCAATGGGGAGGAATGGCCATTCGAAAAGAATGATTAATTTGGTCTATTTTCAATGTCCAGAGAGGATGAGGTAAACTGCACCCTAGCCTGCCTGTTCCTAAACTGACAGCAAAGGGAGCCTAAGGTGTCTAACACAGGCATATAGAACTTTTTTCTTTTTGTAAGCTAAATCCCAGTAAAAAGAAATGTTTCATATCCTTGATGTTTCTCACAAATGCCATAAGTAACAGAAGCATCTAGGGGAAAATGGAAAAAACTGACTTCTTTTTTAGAATTATATAAAAAATCAATGAAAGCTGAATCTGACCTTAAAAATGAATAATTAAGTAAATAAATAACAATAATAAAAGAAACAGAAAATAAAATGACATGACTGGAATAAAAGCATCGATGAGTTTTCCTTAAAATACTGCTCCTAAAAAAATTACCAAGCTATTTTAAAGACAGATATAAGCTTTAGAGCATCTGTCGTGGAAGAGCTTTCCACTAGACTGACTGTGGAAATGGTGCAGTCTGCTCAGAAAAGAAGGAACCCACTCAAACCTGTACCGTAACAGTTTCCAGAATGCTATTACCAACTCTGCAGGGAACCTCTGCGGTGCTGACAACTTTTAGGGTACACACATAGGCTTCTAAATATGGATATTAGCACCTGGATGAAAAGAAGATTATCAGAAGTAGTCAACATGGATTCACCAAGGGGAAGTCATGTCTGACTAATCTGATAGCCTTCTATGACAAAGTAACTAGATGGGTGGATGAGGGGAGGGCAGTGGATGTTGTCTACCTTGACTTTGGCAAGGCTTTCGACACTGTCTCCCACATCATCCTCACAGGCAAGCTTAGGAAGTGTGGCTTAGATGAATGGACAGTGAGGTGGATTGAGAACTGGCTTACAGATAGAGCTCAGAGGGTTGTGGTTAGTGGCGCAGAGTCTAGTTGGAGGTTAGTAACAAGTGGTGTCCCTCAGGGGTCAGTACTGGGCCCAGTTTTGTTCAACATATTCATCAATGATCTGGATGAAGGGATAGAGTGTACCATCAGCAAGTTTGCTGATGACACAAAACTGGGAGGAGTGGCTGACACGCCAGAAGGCTGTGCTGCCTTACAGCGTGACCTCGCCAGGCTGGAGAGTTGGGCAGAAAGAAACCTTATGAAGTTCAACAAGGGTAAGTGTAGGGTACTGCACCTGGGGAGGAATAACCCCATGCACCAGTACAGGTTGGGGGCTGACCTCCTGGAGAGCAGCTCTGTGGAGAGGGACCTGGGAGTCCTGGTGGACAACAGGATGACCATGAGCCAGCAATGTGCCCTGGCGGCCAAGAAGGCGAATGGCATCCTGGGGTGCATCAAGAAGAGTGTGGCCAGCAGGTCGAGGGAGGTCATCCTCCCCCTCTACTCTGCCCTGGTGAGACCGCATCTGGAGTACTGTGTCCAGTTCTGGGCTCCCCAGTTCAAGAAAGACAGGGAACTGCTTGAGAGGGTCCAGCAAAGGGCAACAAAGATGATTAGGGGACTGGAGCACCTTTCTTATGAGGAAAGGCTGAGGGACTTGGGTCTCTTTAGTCTAGAGAAAAGAAGATTGAGGGGGGATCTTATTAATACATACAAATACTTAATGGGAGGATGCCAGGGGGATGGGAGCAGTCTTTTTTCAGTGGTGCCCAGTGATAGGACGAGGGGTAATGGGCATAAACTTGAACATAGGAAGTTCCATCTTAACATGAGAAGGAACTTCTTTACTTTGAGGGTAGTGGAGCACTGGAACAGGCTGCCCAGAGAGGTTGTGGAGTCTCCCACTCTGGAGACATTCAAAACCCGCCTGGACGCTGTCCTGTGTAACGTGCTGTAGGTGACCCTGCTCTGGCAGGAGGGATGGACTAGATGATCTCCAGAGGTCCCTTCCAACCCTAACAATTCTGTGAATTCTGTGAATATACAAGTTTAATTTTAGGGATGTTTTTTTGTTTCATCCTGTCTTTTGAATACCAGCAGGATGTGATATAGTATTGACTTTGTTTCCACAACCAACAGAATTAAGTCTTTTTTTACCATTTATGTTAACAATTGAGTACACAGTGATCTGTAAATATTTTCTGCTATTAATGCTAAATTCCCAATACAATTGTTCACTGTAATAGTTTCGTGGAAAGAAGGTATGGCAGCCAGAAAATGAGAGAGAACACACTGTTAGAACTTTTCAAGTAAATATTTCTCACTGTTGTCTGATTTTGAAATAACTGAAATTATTGATTTTCAAAAGCTGAAGCTGTGTTTCAAGGTTGTACCAAATCTCTAAAGTATGAAGGTAAAGATCTGTCCCACATCAGCCTCATTTGTCTCTGAGGCAAACACTGGCCTTCCAGAAGCTTATTTTATTCTCTTTGAAGCACCTTTTGCTAGTTATATGAATAGTCATTCTAGTCCATCTGGCCATTGTTGCTAACAATTACTGGAAATCAGAAACCAGGGGAAGGGCTACAAGACTAGGCAAGCCCCTGCTGAGTCTTTCCTCAACATGTCAAACTCTGTAAGAAACTTAGAAACTTCGGTGCCTGAAATTCTTGAGCTAGATATTTGTATTTAATAGCCATATTTTTTTCCAGTACTTTGGGGACCCCAGTCTCCCCTTGAGCTGACATCAACTTGTAGCACCAACAGCATCCCATGGCATCTTAACTGCACGTTGCACAAAGATGAAATCCCTCTTGTTTCTTCAAAACTCACCCTCTGACAGCCTCCTTTGATACCCTAACTTCTTGCATTAGAAGGTACCATAGAAGTCTTTCCCCACTTACCCTCTCCATGCCACTCACAGCTTTATAGACCTCTATGCTAGATGCCCTCAGCTGCCACTTTTGAGACTGAAGATTCCCATATATCTCAGTGACTCCATACTTGAAACCCATTCTCCACCTTCCAGTAGAACAGTCTGACCACTGTTCTCTGACCTTCTTTGATCGAGACACTGAGAGTAATGAGATTTTGGGGCATAGAGGCAATGATGCTAATCCAGCACAACAGTTCTTGGGGGTCTTGCTAGTCAAGTCAAGTCCTGGTGATTTATCCCTGACAGCTGACAGGATTTTCATTGCAGATGTTTTCAGTTTAGGGATTGTTATTATACCCACTGGAAAACCATTTCACAGACAAATATGCCCCTTTCTCCCCAAAACTCCCTTAATTTAATTTGCTTCACTTCAATAAGAAAAGCTGTGAAAGAGAAAGGAAACAAAACTTATGAAGTAAAATAGAAATTTCCTTCTTAGTTATAGCCTAGTCTCTACATCACTGGGAGAATGAGAGGCTGAACTGTTTCTTTCCATGCAAAGAAGTATTCTCTCTCTTGGGGTTTGAGACCATACCAGACAATCACAATTGTTTCCTCCGAGTCTTTTGCTTTTCTTTCTTTCTTGGCTAAAGAAAAATGGCTACATCTCAACCAGAGTAGGTTATCTCTATTTGTAGCCTTGTTATAATACTTCAGTTTGACTGCCAAATACACCAAGCATCAGTAACAGAGAGGTCTAACGTGGTATAGATACACTGATGATATTATGAACCTGTACACTGGCAGATGGTTAGATAGCATACCAATAAATTTAGAGATAAAAGAGTAATTAATTTTGGCTTTGAAAGGCACAGCAATGGAGGCGGTCCTGAAAGCCACTGTTAAAAGCTGGGATTTAGACATAAAATAGAGATTTACATAGGAGTGAGTCATTTCTTTACAGTCCTTTGGCTTCCTTTATAGTTGCAAAGTCCATACACACTTGTAGGGCACAAATCATAGATTCAGGCATGTTGGAAAGGACTTCTGGAGCTCTCTAGTCCAAACCACCACTCAAAGCACATCCAATTCAATGAATTTGCTCAGTGCATTGTCCAGTCAAACTTTGAATAACTCCAGCTAAGGAGATTTAACAATCCCTCTGGACAACTTCTGAAGTGCTTTACCACCCTCGTCACCATCCAGAATTTTTTCCAAATATGTAACCAAAATTTCCTACATCCAACTTGCATTTGTTACTCCCACTCAAATACCAGTGCACCTTCAAGAGGTCTGACTCCACCTTTCCTACACTCTCCCATCAGGTAGTTGCAGACAGCAGTAAGATCCAGCTTAGCCTTTTCTTAAAGCTAAATAAACCAAATTTCCCACCTTCTCCTTGCATCTCCTGAACTCTACTGCTCTAATCATCTCCTGCTCACACAGCCCAGAGTGAAGCTGGCCACCTTCACCACACAGGCACACTGGTGACTCCTGTTCAACCTCTCGTCCACCAGAACTCCCAGCTATTTTTCTGCAAAGCTGCTTTCTATTCAGTCAGCCTGACAACTAAATATATTGAGACAGATTGCTTCTACAAGCAGCTATTTTTCTCCATAAACTCTAGAGGGAATCTAGAGTGATTAGCTCAAGTCTAGCTATCTACACTGAAGATACCTAAACTTAGGTAAGGGGCATGTATCCGCGTACTCTTCCAAATTCCTGCACTCGGTTGACAAAAAGTTCAATTCTGTGGAAGAGATGTTAATATTGTTAGGTTAGAATTATGGAGAGATATCATAGAGGGATGTCAAGGAGCAAGAAGACATAAAAGCATCAAGAAAGATTGCCCTCCTTCTTGGGCTCTTGCTTAGATTTATCTCTGGACATTAAATCACTTCCTAGGAACTTAACACAGGGCTAAGATTCCAAGAAGAATAGATTATCTTGCCTGCTGTTTGACTGTTTCATGCTGGGCTTGTAAATAAAACAAATTACACTTAGAATACACATAGATTCCTTAAAACTGATTTTTTTTTCTTTTTTCTCTTAGGAGACAAACCTGCTTATGCGACACTGACATCAAAACTAAGCAATAAATTAGGGAGAAAGAGTGAAACAATATTTTCATTTTCTTTTAACTTCAATTCCTCCTCCCCATTTTCCTGAATCTGTTGCAAACTTCTTTTTTTTTTTTCCCCCAGTTCCTGGCTCAGAAACAAAGAGGAGCGCACTGAGGAAAGGCAGCCCACTTCCTATTGAAAGCAGCTGGTTTAAGAACAGTCAGACAATTTGCCATCATAAACATCCACCCAACCCTTTTGTGAAGTTTACGTTCTTTCATTCAAAATCACTCTATAATTTCATAATGGTATAGTGATAATGGCAGAACAATAACCTTTTTACATATTCAGCAGGTTCCTACCTAGCAAAAAACATCTTACACATCAGTTGAAGTGATAGGCATATATTTTCAGTGAAAGATTTTTCCTCCATCTGTTCAGGCGGTGCATTTTCCAACTAAACTATCACCAACCTCGGTAGCTTAGGAAAAAATAAAAGATGTATTAAAACAAAAATCAGCATCACTTTGTGACTTACTTAGCTGGGGAACAGATGACTCTCTGCTTAACACAGGAGAAGAGCTATGTGGGATGTGTCAGCTTTGCAACACAGTGGTCACTTCTTTGGTTTGGATTAATGCACTCTTTCTTGCTTCTCAATGTAGAATGAGAACAGAAGTTATAGAGCTCACCCCTCCTCATGAAGAAACTAAAATCCATGGAAACTTTTACACAGCTTTGCTAGGGCAGGGTGAGTAATGGGGACAGAGTGGTGGAAACAACATCTCAGAGGAAGTGTCACAGATATATTTCTACCACCAACACTAGAGCCAGTCCTGGAGTCAGAAGTGCAGAGCAGACAACCTGATCCTGGACTGTGTGGGCCAGTTCAGGTCTGTAAAAGTACTGCTGCACCAACAAACAGATCAGCAGCACTCCAGGAACCCATCTAGAAGGGGTTTGGTATTTACCAGATAGCTCTGCGTTTAGCTCAGGGGGCACTGTAGCACCCAGGAAAAGACAGATCTGAGCAAGGGACAACAGTACAGAGTCCCAGACTTACAAATATAACTAAATTCTATCCTGATCCAGCAGTTTGGCAGCAACAGGATTCCAGAAGTTGGGACCTATCTCTCTAGCAAAGGTATTTGAAGATTTGGTGTTCAGAATTAAGTTAGTTATCCAAAACTCCTTCTATAATCAGTGGAGAAAAATAGCTCCAGAGAATGATTCATCTTATTTAAGGACAGACATCAAAGATGGGTCAAACAATATTCCCTCTGGCATATTGTCTCCTCAGTTGGATAAAAAGGGTCCAGGCCAGAAACTAGGTCTAGTTGAAACCATCATGTGGATACGCAATTGATCTACAGTGGCCAAAAGTTTGGTTTCTCCTGGGCCTGCATGAGTATTCTCATGAGTGCTCTTGGTCTGTGCTTGCTTAGACTCTGAGACGGAACTGTTTTGTAAGGGATGGATCCCTTAGCCTTTTGAGAAACTGCAGGTCCAAGATCACTCACCACTTAGCTGAACTGACTTGAATGATTTGATCACCAAAACCTACCCAGGAAGGAAATAGTTGTTCTCTATTCAGAAAACCAGTGGGGATCCAACCCTTTAGAATTTGCCACCTCGTGGAGATCTGAACCTTGTGCACCTACCAACCTTAAACCCATATCTAGAGTGCTTCGTATTCACTTTAAGTCACCCACAGGAAATTAGTTAAGGTTTGGGCAGGATGCTAATGCTAGGTACTCAGTAAAAGTACATCTTAAGCTCAGTAAGAATTAGCTGCACTGACAGAGTAATATCCCTTCTGCAACTCAGCTGGTCCACCCAGGGCTGGTGTAGGTGCCATCATGTGAATCTGTGTTTTGTTCTATGCCTCTAGGAGCCTAATCTGATAAAATGCTTTCTTACAGATGCCCCTGGCTGTCTATCTCTTGGCATCTAAATTCTTTTGAAAGTTTGGTCCTAATTGCTGGTCTAAATCACAGCCACTAATTCAAAATAATACTTAATTATCTAATCTCCATTATTTCCAGCTACCTTCCTGTTTTGTTTTTTTTTTTTCTCTGTGTTGACTAACAAAATAATGTATTTGTGAAAGAAGTTCCAAAACAACTACTCTAACTTTTCTTTTCAGTTCATGGCACTCTGCTGTTCATTCAACCTTTACAATTCATTTGCCTCCTTAAACCTCTCTTTATCTTTCAGCCACGTCTCATACTTTTTAGTTTCCCACCCCTCCTGATGAACCCTGCGCTGTCCCCCTATCCTGAAGCCCTCAAAGCTGAAAAGATAGCTTTAATTTCACTTTGCATTGCTTTCCTTTTATAATAATAAATCACCCACAAACACAGGCAAACTTTTGACTTGATTTAAAGCCAGCTCTCTGATGTGTCTCCAGCTTTGCCTTCTGACTTTCTGTCTGTGCAGATGTAAATTATTCTAGTGAGGGGTGTTGAAGCCATGCCTCCTTCATTAACATCAGTGGGACTTGTGAGGCTGAAGGAAAATCTACCCTCCCCACAGGCATCTCATGTCGGAAATGTACACTTTATGGCTGTCTAGTACGAACATATATCACCACACTTTTCATAACTGTTATTCATTCTCTGGAAGGAAAATAAAAATAAAAATAAAAATAAAAATAAAAATAAAAATAAAAATAAAAATAAAAAGAAAAAGAAAAAGAAAAAAAAGAAAGCTCTGGTGTTCTTTGCATTATACAGATCCTTTGCCACATAAAAAAAAAAGAACATTCAAAAAAAATGCTTCTACTAGTGTTTATTACTCAGTACTGTCAAAATGGGAAAGGCAAAGAAGTGCCCAAAAGTGGATGTCATTTGTGATGCTGTAATTAATCACATATAATTGCTCTCAGTCTATGTAGTACCTACTAAGTGATTTTGTAAAACATGTTTAGACCACAGATGTGATCCAGTTGGTGCTTTGTACCCTTTCCTAGATTTCACTGCTGAATGGATTGTTAGTTAAGACATTGACAGCCCACCACCAGTATATTGTGTGATCCATATCAAAGCATTATTTGACCCATAGTATCATCATTGTTGCAAAGTACAGAATAATAAGGCAGAGACATATACTAAGTTTGGGATAACCAGATTCATCTGATTCATTTTAATTAACAACTAGGCCAGAAAAGCAAACCCGACCATCTGTGCTGCAAAGACACTGAATGCTGGATTTTTTTCCCCTTCATCATCATATTGCTATATCAGCACATGTGCTAACTTCAAACCTTTCCCATAACACATGTGCTCCAATTGCAATCATTTGGATGCAATTTGGTTTATGCTTCCATTTCCCCCCTGTTGATATGAGTGGGGTGGTTGTTGCCATTGGAAATGCTTTGACATCTCTGTCTCAATTTCTTAATGTTCTTCTATGTGACCTTGTACAATCAAATCTAACAGGTACTGGCAGACATGCTTCTGCCTTGATCTGAAAATGTGCACAATTATGTGCTAGTTGTTTGTGATTTATAATTGACGGTGCTTAAAAAATATGCATATATCTTCCTAATGAGGTAAACAAACAGATAGTGCCCTGTTGCAGAATGTGAGGGTGCAGGAAAAGGCATCTTACATGTTCTTTCATTGAATATTAAACTATTATACTTGAATTAATGCCAGGTGAACCACAAGCAAATAAAAACAAATTAAAAAGATCCTGGTTGCATAAAAAAACCAATAGCAGTCTGAGAGCCGGCAGCTCTTTCAGGCATTATTGCCTGGACTCGTTTACCCCAATTTAGGCACCCAATTTATGTTCCTGTTCATCCCAGGCTTCCTTTGCAGCCATGAAGAGGGAGAGAGAAGGTCACTTCAGCATCGCCAGGATGATGTGCTCCATCCAAGATCTGACTCAGCCTCTGTAAACGTTGCTTTTTCTCTCTCTGTCTCTCCACTGCCCATGGAAAGAGCGTGGGGTGACCAAGCTCCCTATCTAGTACCTTGCTTAAAACCTTTGTCTCTGCAAGATGTCTTCAAAAGAATTAATAGCTAATCACAAATGTAACTGCAAAGGTACAGCATCTAAGGGAACCCCACAGAGCAGTCACTCAAATTGGCAGTATGGGCAGAGCAACCTCTGGAGCCAGACCCATCAGTGAGTCCTTCTATCTGATGGAAACCTTTCCTAATGAAGCTTCCCTGCTTTAGGGGCATAAATGAGTACTTGTACATGGCTTTTCACTCATCTGAGTGGATACAGCAGCTCAATTGGCACTAACTCAGGGATCTCTCCAATTGCTCTAGGCAGATATAACCCTATTATTGAAATTACTATTGGGTTAAAATGAGGCACATGGAACAGTGCTGGACACACTGATTCATGCTAATTGTGATAGCTCCATTTGTCTTTGCTGAGCCAGGGGCATTTGGAAGCTGATATCTGTTCCATTAACAAACAAGGATGTTACAGTGCCACAGGGTGAAAGCATATTACAGGTGTTAAACGGATGGGCTGAGTGAATGCAAAACAGTGTCAATAGTTGAATAATTTTGATTATTAGCTTTTTCAGTTGAAGGTGTGTCGTGGTTTAGGCCAAATCGGCTACTGGGGACCTGGGGGACCCCAGATGGGACCGACAGATGCTCCCATCTACCCCTCTTCAAAGAGAGAGGCAGAGGAGGAAAAAGAGACTTACGAGTTTAGAAGGAACTAAACTACTTTAATGAAATATTAATAATAAAATAAAAAAGAAATAATGAAATATATACAAAACTGTATCAAGCTCCCGAGATGACAATCACGACAC
>NW_009647570.1:35960-37061 GCF_000708025.1 Charadrius vociferus | reverse complement strand
AATGTGGTCATGGTTCAAAATAATGGTAAAATTATGTCTTTGTGCTCCTGTGGTGAGAGGATTAGTCTAAAACATATTCACATGGATATGGCAATGCTGTGTGAGAAGTTTTAGCAAACATCCATCATGTAATGCATGTTTCCAGAAGTCTCTCCACACTTATTCTGACATGAATATTTGTGCTTACTTATTAACCTACTGCTTGTTAGATAAAGCAGACCTGTCTTCTGCATTTCTTGAACAGCAGTTTTGGTCTTGCCTGTTTTCTAGAGAAGAATCTTTTTCTTAATTTCTGTAAGTTCTTTTGTTCTGATCTCTCTGGGATTTTAGCTGATGAGTAATTGTTGCTGTGCTTTGTTTTTACAGAAAAGCATTGTTAAAATTATTGTGGTTAATAGATGTTAATGTTTAAAGATACTGTAGCAATTTTCTAATCTGTCCTCCTGTGTGTCATCAGCCTGGTAAATTCTCTATCTATCCTGTCACTTGCTTTTGGATAGTAGTATATTTTTTAGACAGAGACACCTGAAATGAGGCATTCCAGGAGAATCTGTTGTTCTCACAGATGGAGCTAGGTGAAACCTCAGGGATAAACTCCTCACCAACCCCTCCAAAAAAAGGCATATTTGGATCAGTTGAAAACAAAAGTCTGAGTAAACAATTAGAATTCTCAAAGAAATCCACAATATGTTGTTTTATTGAGAGTTGAAATGTTTCATTTCATCACAACAATTTAGATACCTGAACACAGATGTCTACATCCATTTAAATACTTTGGAGTGTTTGACACATCTACATGAGACTGAAAGATGCGGCCAGGAGCCACAGAAGACCTGCACCTTTGCAAAATGACAGCTGGAGCTTGGGTGGGGAAGCCCAGATCATGTAAAAGGACAGGAGACACACAAGGATAGGCAGCATAATCCCACCCAGAGTATCTCAGTTATTGTTTTCAGAATGTCTTTTTTTTTTTTTTTCTTATTTTTTGGTGGGTTTTTCTGTACCAGGAAACAAATATATAAACAAAAATACAAAAAGTGAAACAATTCACCACATTTGAGGTCACTGAAAAATTCTGTTTTACCCAAGGGTATTTTGGGG
>NW_009647570.1:33435-35917 GCF_000708025.1 Charadrius vociferus | reverse complement strand
CCTGCTTTCCAAAAATGAACAAAAACAAACCTTTTAATTTACTCTCCCCTCCCCAAATATTTCCAGTTTACACAAATATGAATTACCTAATTCCAAAACAGGTTTTAACAAAGAACCCCAGTTAGAGCTGTTCATTTCTGCATGGGTATAGAGAGCCTAGATCAAAAACTGTGGTCAGATGCAGAAGATTCAGCCAGCTAAATTGAGGTGAGATGAAAAACAGCCTTAAAGGCAGGGTTGCCTTCTAGTTCTGGGTTGCTTGCGGCAGGATTTTCTGAAGGGCAGTTCAGGGCAAATGGGAGGGGCTGAGACTGTCATTAATTCTATGGTTTGGGAGAAAATTACCTAAGCCCCTAGACACTGTTTAACAAACAAACTTGTGACGGAAGTGACAAATTTACAGCAGCGAAATTCCATTATTTAGCTGATTATGTGGCTGATAAAAATTAATGAAAATACACCAATAAGGATTTATATAGTTACAATATTATTAAAAGTTTATAACCACTTGCTAATTGACATCATTAATGAAAATTAATGTAGCTACACGCACTTAAGTATTTCACCCTGTAATGAGGAAATGAACAGTGACATGAAATACTACTAATAATTAATACTACATATATTTTCTTAGACAAATAGTATGTCCAAGGCTTTGCCAAGAGAAGGAAATACAATTATCCAGCCTGTGTGTAACATGCAGTGGTAATGAGTTAGCATTCTAGCTGGAGATGTTGAGAATAATGTTTAGTGATACAGGTACATCAAAAGGAGATCCCATATCACAGAAAAGACAGTAATGGTGCTGAACCTGAGGCAGAAGTTTCTAATACATCTCCCTTTGTCATGTTGGACAAATTAGTTGCTATGTCTCTGTACCTCAGATTCGCATTTGCAAATACAGATCAGACCTGCAGATCTTGTAGGTAGATCCTATAACGGCAGTAAAAGCTAGAATCATTTGTCAGGTACCTATGCTCCCTGCACAGGGCATTTGGATCAGCATCACATCAAAAGCATTCAGCATGCTTGGTTGAGAACTACCTTGTAAGAAGCATGAATGATAGGAATATATATTCCAGACCTTAGCCTTTTCTAAATCTTGGGCACTTTGCTCAGTCTCTGGGATGTACCATAATACATCGTTATTACAGTCCCAAATCTCTCTGGAACATATTTATTTATGACCTTTTTGTTTTCTCCAAAGGAATTAGGTGTCTTTTTCTGACATTTGTATGAGACACTGGTGATTAGAGCAAGCCTTAAAAAGTGGGTGGCCCAATTTTAATTTCCTTTTTTTTTCTTATAATGATCCAAATGTCATCTCCAACTTCCTGGGAGAGCCTGCTAATAAATAGAATAAACTTGAATTTTATCAGCTGGATGAGGTAGAGAATCAAGAGCAAGCACTAGAGCACTAGAGTCCATTTCTAGCTGGACATCCTAGGACATACTCACCCATTCAGTTTTATTCCCTTTTCTTGGGTCCAATTAATTAATCTTTAATTCCTTCCTATAAAATTAAAATTATTGCAGAGCAGACAATGCTTCTACCCTAATCTCATTTGTAACATAACGGATAGGATACTTTTCTATTATAAACTGAGGACGACAGGAGTACTTTCCTGGTGCCCTCTTGAAGCTTTGTCATTAGCAAAAAAAATCTCAAGATTCTTCAGATGTAAGAAGGGAAAAGAAACTAAATTCCTGCAGGGAGGAACTGAACATAGCTTTCCCAGTCCTGGAGGGCTGCTATAACCACAGAGTTATTGTTATAAAGACAGATTATATCATTACTTTTTCAATCTCATTCTCTGGAGGGAAGCTAGATCAAAGACTTACAGAATGTAACTTGGATTCACTGTACGTACTCCTCTGAAATGCAGCCATGAGAGCCAGGGTTTTCATTTTGTTCTTCTTTATTTTGTTCTGGGCTGTGAGTCCACCCACAGGTTAAATAACTTTTATCAGTTTTGTCATGAGGTGACATAATGAGAATTAATTGCTATTTGTTAACTACTGTGTGATCTTTGATGTAAATTCCACTGAATATGTGAGGTCTTTTATTAATGTAACTTGTTTGACCATTTTTAGGCACTGCATGGAGTAAATTGGAAGATAACTCCATGGGAGTTAATTTACCTTTCCACTATCCAATGTACCCTGCATTCAGAAAAATATCTAACCAGGCACCGCTTTTTCATATGACTTCTGCTCTTAAAATTGTTTGTGAATTTATGCACAGAATAGCTCAAGTTTCCTTACATGCCGGACACAAAGTTTACAATAAAGCTTATCATAGCGAAACCCTCCATTTTTCACCGACGCTTCATTATTTCACAGAATCACAGAATGGTCAGGGTTGGAAGGGAACTCTGGAGATCATCTAGTCCAACCCCCCTGCCAGAGCAGGGTCACCTACAGCAGGTTGCACAGGACGGCGTCCAGGTGGGTTTTGAATGTCTCCAGAGTGGGAGACTCC
>NW_009647570.1:13382-30102 GCF_000708025.1 Charadrius vociferus | reverse complement strand
CTGGCCTATCTTTCCTAAAGAGAACATAGCCCTCCATGACAGCATTCCAGTCATGTGAGCTATCCCACCATGTCTCAGTAATTGCAATGAGATCATGGTCCTGTGACTGCACACACCTCTCTAACTCCTCTTATTTGTTCCCCATGCTGCGCGCATTAGTGTATAGGCATTTCAGAAAAGTCAATGAATGTATAGTTTTTGCCCTTGAGGGGTGGTGGGGCTTCCAATCCTCAAAAATACTAGCACTTTGCCCCACAAGTGCTGAGCTACTACCCCCAGGCACCTCTCTATTGAGCCCAGTTACATGCCCATCCCCCTTCAAATCTAGTTTAAAGCTCTCAGTTAGCCCTGCTAACTCTAGTCCAAGAACCCTTTCCCCCTTGCAAGACAGGCTTTTCCCATCTGCTGCCAGCAGGCCTGGTGTTCTGTAAATCAGGCCATGATCAAAGAACCCAAACCCCTACCGGTAGCCCCAATTTTGGAGCCAGTCATTGACCTGCTGGGTCTTCCTGTTAACCTCCTCATCGTTCCCTGCAACTGGAGGGATAGAAGAAAACAAGACAGGCTCCCAATCCCTTAACCAGTCATCCCAAGGCCCTGAAATCCTTCTTCATTGCCCTTGGCGTTCCTCTTACTACATCATCACTGCCTACTTGAAACACTAAAAGAGGATAATAATCCAATTGCTGCAGCAGGGATGGAAGCTTCCTTTTAACATCATTAACCCGGGCCCCAGGGAGGCAGCTAGTAATAAACACATTTGATTTGACTGTGCTCATACATTGTTTATACTCACTTTGTCGTGATATTATGGAAAATTAGTTAAATGGAAAGATTATTTGCAGAACCAGCTCATTTTTAAGCTCATATTGCAAACGATTTGAAAAAAAAATTATCATATTCATTATGAGGAGTATCCACAGTGTAGGAGACAACCTTTTCTGAGCTTGATTTATACAATAAAGTAGTGGAAGGAGTTTTCAGTGCAGCAGCACAGAGCTGATCAGAAGATAATGACAGGCCTGAAATGGTGGGACTTAGGCCCCATCTCTGTTCTTTGCACCGAGTTTCACAGTCCAGCTGCTCTGTGTCACTAAAGTCAGGACCCTCACCCTTGGACTGTTGAGCCTGATCCAGTTATTTTACATAGAACTATGGAGAGTAGGTATCTGAGCAACGCAAGGAACAAGCTCAGAAAGAGTCCTTCTGCTAAGCAGGTGCATGGTGTGGGACCTCAGGAGCCAATATAAAGTTTTCTCCCCTGATTAGCAGTCATCACATCAGTATCAGCACTCACAGCATGAACATCAGCAGTGACCATGCTGCACAGATGGAGAGGGCACTCTTTCTAGCTGAAAGCAGTCTGGAAAGCTGCGAAATTCTCTTATATCCTTCTCCCAAGATAGGGTCCAAAATCAAGGTTAATCTTTTTTTCAAAAACAGGCTGGTTTCTCGTGTGCTGCTGTTTCTAGAGATAATAGTGGTGTCATCACAAAGGGAAATGGTGAAAAATCTTTGTATGTAGTCCCCTCATCCTTAACTATTCAAAGAGAAAAATGACACAGTCTCCCCATAAGTAGAAAACTGAAAATTTCTGACGTGGTGAACTATATACATAACTGTAAACATGTTTCTCGGACGTTTCCAAAGTCTCAGCCTACTAAAGGGATTTCTAGAGCTGTTAAAAAATAATAAGTAAATAAAAGGGGATTTCTTGGAGAAAGGGGAGGAAACACACTGTATTTACCACACAAATTGTATTCAAAGCAGTGAGAAAAACTGAGCATGCTGATGCTTAACCACACTTATGGCTTCACTTATTTGATGTGCTCATGCAGTACATCAAACATGGGCTGAAAATCAGTGAAAGATGGGAAACAGAGGGAAGGAATAAATAGTCAGTGGCACAAGGTGAACAGTGGGATGCCTCGCCTCATCGTTCTGTGTTAGATCTCTTGTTTGAAATCTGTATTAATGATCCTGAAAGAGGGTAATACTGAGGTTAGCAAAACTTGCAGATGACACAAAGTTATTTAGCTAGCACGGACCAGAGAGATCCGTGAGGAACTTCAAAGAGACTTAGCTAAACCATGTGAGGACTAAAGTGAGGGCAAATGAAGTTCAATGCCAATAAATGCAAAGTAAGGCATACTGAAGGGAAAAAAATAAATTAAACTGTTTGTACATCTGACAGGGTTCTACATTCACTGTCTCAACCCAGGAAAGGGATCTGGGTATCAATGAAGACAGATTTCTCCACCATATGCAGCTGTAGTTTTAAGAAAAAAATTCAAACAAGATGTGAGGGTTCATAAGAACTGAGATGGGGAATGATGCAGTAAATACTACACAGCAGATCTATAAATCAAAATGCAGTCTCGTGGAAAATTTTGTGAAGTATTATTGCACTACCATAAAATCAAAATAAGAAAAAAATAAGAAAAAAGTTTATCAAAATTAGAAAGGGCTCACCTGTGACAAATGGAAGTGATCCATGGCTAGAAAAGAAAAGAAAAGAAAAGAAAAGAAAAGAAAAGAAAAGAAAAGAAAAGAAAAGAAAAGAACCCATCATGTAGAATGATTGAAAAGATTGGGAAGAGTCACCTTAGAAAGGAGAGGGACAAAAGGACATAATGAAAGGATAAAAATAAATTACTTAGAGAAGATAGATTAGGTGCTTCTCTTCTCCCCAACTTGTGGCAGAACAAGAGAACGTCCAATAAAATTAAAGAGGGTAGCAAGTTCAAAATAGATAAAAGGCAACAGCGCTCTTCTTTTTCTACAATGAGTGATTAAGCCAGAGAACCTTCTGACACACTGAAAGTGAAAACTAAAGGGCACTTTAAATAAACGTTTAAACAGATAATAAGAATTGCTCAAGTTGCAATAAAAAAGACAAATATTTGTTGGGAATTATTTGAAAGCTCTTTTTTTAAAGGCAGATTTCTTGAACCTTCCTTTGAAGAGCTCTCCTAGGCCTGTGCCCAAATCCCACAACCTTTGGAGGAAAAAGACCCTGAGGACCTAGCGGCTCATGTTGGGGTTAGTTCACATAATATGATTTCTATATTAGAGTTGTGCATCCTGAGTACCAGCCTTCATGTTCTTCACACAGAATATTACTTTATCTATGCCCCAAACATTTGTTTCCAGACACTCAGCAGCCTGGGCTGCCATGTACCTTGAGTGATGTATGTGTCAGGTAAATGTGCTCATGAACTGCAGTTCAGACACTGATTCTGCAGTACAGGCTCTACAGAGTTTCTTGGCATAGGCATGACCATTTAGTAGGGACACAAAGGATCCATGTGATGTCCTATGTTTACTGTCCCAAATTCTTTAAGACATGCTGCTGGCAAGTCATGGAGACAAGACACTGGGCTGGGTGGATTAAAGATCTGACCCAGCATGGCAACATGTGTGTTCCTCTAAACTGTGTACGGAGCCAGGCTGTCTATACCGACACAGCCTGTTACTACTTGTCCTCCCCCTCTCCTGGACTGCTTGCTTCAACAAATCATCAATATTTATCTTTCAGACTGCAGGTTCATGGAATGGAGGTATGATGAATGTCTTTGTGTTTGTAGGCTGTCAAACACAACACAGCTTCCACATCATTGAAGCCTTAGGTTGCGCTAATCAGAAAACTGTGAGAAATCAAAAACTTGGAGCAGTATCAGTCCATGTCAGGGAAGGAGCAAAGAAGACATATTCCTTCCTTCAAATCATGAACGCCAACGCAGATTCCCCCAACATCTGACACTGCAAGTGGTCACCCAAACCTCTGCTGCTCTCTGAGACTCCTCTTTACAGTCATTAAAATGGAAATGGCATCTGACAGCCATGAATGTCATTTCACTTCCAGCTTCCTCAATTATCTCCTCCTTTCCACTGCCCTCCCACTGTCTGTGTGGTGAGAGAAATATGTTTTCAGAACTGTCATTTTAAGGAATAAATACTTGAACCATCAATAACTGTGTGCACTTTGCCCCAGCTGAATGAAAACCTCCTTTGTGAGCACAGAAGCAAATGATACAGTTAAGTAGAAAGAAGCTACCTAAATGTACTTATTTCAGCTAATTATTTCTGTATTATGATAGCCTGTTTCCAGTAGATCAAAGAAACTTAGCAGTGTTGTTTTTTTCACAGTGAGAAGCACAAACATCATTTAAGTGCCCCCTCAAAATATTCATACATCAAAAACACGTTGAAGGCTCAGTCTATTCTCAAGCTGGCTTCCAGCCAACATTGTTATGTTGTTGCTGCATCATGACGGAAATAGCAGACAGCAGAAAACAACAAATAAGACAAGCCTTTAAAAACAAATCTAAACAACAAAGAAAATCCACGTTAACACTATTTAAAATTTCAGTAATGGTGAAACTCATTGATGATTGTTCATGTATTGATTTAGTTCTACAAAATGACATTTTAAATGCTGACTTCTAAGATTCTGTTTGCAGGGTGTTTCTAACCCTCAGCCTTACAGTTTATATTTTGTTCTGTAAGATATATATAGCACACTGTCCTGGTTCCAGCAGGGATGGGGTTAATTTCCCCAAGGAGCCAGCAGGGGGCAGGTATTCCATCACACGTGACCCATGCCCGGGCTATAAGAGGAGCTAGCCGGGGGAGGGGAGAGCAGTTGCCACTTGGGGGTGGGCTGCGGCGGTGTGGGTCTGGTCAGTGAACTTTGCGGCGGTACTGTAATTGCGTCTTCATATCTCTTTATCGGTGTTATTGTTTTGTTTTCCTCTTCCCTTTTGCTGTTCTGTTAAATTGCACTATTTTAACACAGGAGTTTTGCCCTGTCGATTTCATTTTCCATGGCTATGGGAGATGCGCGAGCGGCTGCGTGGTTCTTTGTTGCTGGCTGAGGCCAAACCACAACACACACAGATGGATTTGTCAGTTGATGAAAGTAGTGTAGCTTCACTGAAGCTGAAAAATGGCTCTTTCATAGTTAAGGTCAAGTATGTAAGCACATTAAATGTAAATGGAATTATTCTCAGTATCTGCTGAGCTTTTTGCATGACAAATTGTGAAGAATCTTGTGTCAAGCCATTAATGTCTTCATGAGCTCATCTCTGAGAAAGCAATCATAGAATCATTATGGCTGGAAAAGACCTTTAAGATCATCGAGCCCAACTGTTATCTAAGTCTACCAGGCCCACTTCTAAACCATGTCCCTGAGTACCATATCTATACAGCTTTTAAATACATCCAAGGATGGTGATTCAACCACTTCCCTGGGCAGCCTGTTCCAGTCTTTGATAACCCTTTCAGTGTAGAAGTTTTCCTAATGTCTAACCTAAACCTCCCCTGGCACAACTTGGCGCCATTTCCTCTTGTCCTATCGGTTGTAACTTGTGAGAAGAGACCAACGCCCACCTCCCTACAACCTCCTTTCAGGTAGTCGTAGAGAGCGATAAGGTTTCCCCTCAGCCTCCTTTTCTCCAGGCTAAACAACCCCAAGTCCCTCAGCCGCTCTTCATAAGACTTATTCTCAAGACCCTTCACCAGCTTCATTGCCCTTTTCCTGATGCAGGCCAGGAGGCTGTTGGCCTTCTTGGCCACCTGGGCACACTGCTGCCTCATGTTCAGCCCGCTGTCAATCAACACCCCATGTCCTTTTCTGCCAGGCAGCTATTCAGCCACTCCTCCCCAAGCCTGTAGCATTGCATGGGGTTGTTGTGGCCCAAGTGCAGGACTCGGCACTTGGCCTTGTTGAAGCTCATACTATTGGCCTTGAGTTTCTACTTAGAAGCTCGAGTAGATAGAGACCCTAGGTAAGTTTTTCCAATACTTAAGTGTCCTTAAGTAAACTTATTAAAAAAATCTCATGGTGAATGGAGAAGACTTTTCACAGAACACAAAGAGGGACTCTGTGTCACTAAATGTGACATAACTTAACTAAAATGCTAATGTGCCCTTTGGTCTTCTGGGTACCTGATCCCGGATGGCTATGATCTAGTGTATCTACCTAGCACAATTGCCCGTACCTCCTGTACAGTCATTATGCAAACTGACATCTCTGAAGATAAGCAAAGGGCAATCCTGTCCATCTTTCTCTTTCCATGCAGAGACACAGAATCCCTCAAAAACAATCATGCCACTATCCCAGGAAGCAGTCAACGAAACTTCTAGGCTCTACTGAACCTGCAGTGCCTTAGAAACCTCTTTAATCACAAAGGCATTGGCGATCCCTGTCTACCGTGTTGAGTCTGAGCCACTGTACATCCAGAACTGCAGCAGTACTGAGACCAGCAGAAGGAGAGTCAAGAAAAAGCCTGACTGCAACTTGATAGAACATTCATCTGGGAAGAGGTAAAGCAGAATTTCAGTTTCAACTCCGTGAATGTAATATATGTATTTTCTTTTCGGCCTTCATTTAATAATGTATATATGTAGGTCTATCTCTATGGTATATGTCTACACACATGTATAAGCATAACTCCTGGAGGAAGAAATAGCATTCAGAATTCACTCAGCCTCAGCTGGACCATCAGTCTAGGATCAAGTCCAACATGAATGGCAGAACCTCCACCACCATCAGAGAACTGTTGGTGGGAGGCAGGCATTTATTTCTCCAGGACAGGCCCTTATGACAGTGTATAGAGAAGTATATACGGAAATGTGTGAGGAGGAAAATGCCTAATGAGTTTAGATGCCCGTGAGTTCTGGTAGTTCTGAAAAATATATGAAGCTTTTAAGATTTATGCAGACCAGATTTCATCTAGACAGATTTGGAATTCCTTATTTCTCAGGTTTAGTTCTCCAGTGCATGTTCTGTTCTGGTGACTTCCAGCCTTGGTCTCTAACTCACCTCCATTTTGTGCAAGCATGGTGCCCTGGAAAGTTCTATGGTTTCTACTTCAGGAGTGCAGCACATAGGAACTGTGCAAACAAAAGCCATTCAGTGAATGCTTAGTGGGAGCAGAGTTTCCTGGACTACTACACTGTTTGCCCTTCAGCACTTTCACAATCTCTGGTTCACTCGCGAATTCATGTGGAATTCATTGTTGGAGATCAGCTCCCTGGTCTTGATGTCTTTCAGGAAAGGCTGGGCTGTCATTAAAATGACATAGCCTATGAGCTATGTTTGATAGTTCATGGGTGCCTTCACATTGCCTACTGAAAATCATCCAGAAGTCAGCTATAGCAGATGTGACATGTAATTACACTGTCACTGAAGGATTCCAGACATTGGCTTGGTAATTCTAAGAACCCATTTCTATCCATCAGAAAATTCCCATTTTTTTTCCTAGATATTAAGAATTTCAACCAGTTTTACTGTGATGAAAGATGTATTCCAGCAGCTTTTTAAGACAGCAAGGCCAAGATTCATCTCATCTAACATAAGCCTATGGCTGACGCATCTTGAGCTAGGAGCCTAATCACCCTCCTTTACCTCTTTCAGACATGTGAAAGAGACCTCCAGGCAATCATTCAGACATCAGGTTGTATGACTCACCTACCGGAGCTGCTCTTTTATACCTGCTGGTGAGGAAGCTTACAGTACAACTGGCCTCCTGATTTGGGGGTCTCACTTAAGAGACTAAATACAAAAGAGGTGAAGTCACAGACAGACGAGGAAGTCCATTTCTTTTCTTTGTTAGACCTCAGATACGGCATGAATCAAAGCAGAAGGTATCAGAGTGCCAATGTTATAGCATCTGATATACTGTGCTTTGGGCACCCTTATATTAAGGACAGTTGCTTAGCAACTGGAATACAGGGTGAGAACGTAGAGGGTCTGGGATATTTTCTCTGCCCAAGACGATTAGCATGACTTGGATAAATTACTTCACCTTTCTGTATTCTTCTTTCCCTTTGTACATTTATTTATTCTATCTCTTACCAAATGCAACTCCTTTGAAGATATCACAGCCTTCAAGTAATGAAATTATTCTTCTATGAAGTTGCAGATTCTGGACAAGGGACTCAGGTATCATCTCCTCTTGCTACCTGTCTCTCACCTTCCCCTTAGCTACAGACACTAAAGAGCTGCTTCACTATCTAGGAATGGAGGCATTTCAGTGGGGAAGTGTTTTTCTTCCATGTGTGTAAATTTCTGAACACAAACCATTTTCAAAAATCTAAGCTGGCATTTGGCAGAATGTCAGTAGACTTTATACAATAACACTATCCAACTAGACATATTAGGAGAACAGAATCTGCAAGACAGCATACTTTTGGCTCTGTTACATATTCATACTACTACTACTAAAACCATCAGCAAATAAAGACTAGTGGAAGGACAGTGGGGCTAACATTAGACCTTTGTGAGGGCATTCTTTGCTTGACTGATGGTTCATAACCATTCAGCATGGAGAGTGAGCTGTGAGGTTTTGTTGTCCAAGTTGGGAGCTCTGGCTGATTGGCAGATGAATGAAAAGATGTCTCCAAAGTTTGTAACCCTTTGATTTCATAGTTGTTTTCTGCATCCTGATCTTGCTGCAGCTGCCACCTCAAAGAACAGGGTGAGAATAATTGTGTTGGCTTGCCTCCAAAGCCTGGAGGAGTAGTCACTTGCTACTCTCCCAGATTATCTGCCAGGCAAACAGAAAGGTTAATGATGTAGAGCTTGATTACTCTGGTAGAAAGAAAGCAGTCAGCTTGATCAAAAAATCTTTATTGTGTGTGTAAGGGAGATACGTTAAAAGGGCTCAGAACTGAAATACACCGTCTTCTCTATTCTGTCTTTGAACATGGGAGTATTTGCCTTCTGGCAGGTATGGTCTTGTAAGCCATAACTTTTTCCTGCACATACATCTTTTTGCCTGGAGCTTGTCTTTTAATTTTAAGACATTTACAATAGTTTTGTTTTTAAGAAAGCCAGTCTTCAAGACATATCAGCAGAAGAAAGATTTGAATGTATTTGTCCCTGGAACAGATTGAATACCAGGTGTCGTTGTAGAGACGGACACGACACTCAAATATCCAGTTACAGCAATCGTCCCCTTTATTTTACAAGCAGTGCTCTTTTATATCCTCTTAGCTGGTTGCTTATCTGTGCATATATTCTAACATTCTACTTTTGCCCAATCCACTCTCACATCACACACCATTCAGCCAATACAATTGTTGATCACGCACTGTTCATGCTCTGGGAAAAGCCAGGATGTTTGCCACCCTTTATCTTGTTTGCTCGGATCTTCTCAGGATTCTTCTGTCTCCTCAAGGGTACACGGGTATCTGTTCAGGGTCAGTGTTAAACTTGTATTTTGATCCCTCGGACCAGCTGAGGTCTCCCACAACCAGTAGTTGAAATATGTACATATAAATATATGTCTTTGTATAAAAATGCATGCAAACGTGTGTGAGAGAGTGTGTGTGTGCATGTGTGTATACACATATATGTGTATGCCATAAGCACATATTTCTGGTGTTCCTCTTTGAGATAAATGCAAACCAGGCCTATCAAGTCAAATCCAACAACACCTCCAACAACCCTACAGCAAAGAAAAAGAAAAAGAAAAAGAAAAAGAAAAAGAAAAAGCAACCAGAAGCTGCCAGATGAACAAATGAATGACAACAACAAAAAAACTACAGGATAGGGAAGGAAAAAGAAAAAGAAAAAGAAAAAGAAAAAGAAAAAGAAAAAGAAAAAGAAAAAGAAAAAGAAAAAGAAAAAGAAAAAGAAAAAGAAAAAGAAAAAGAAAAAGAAAAAGAAAAAGCAACCAGAAGCTGCCAGATGAACAAATGAATGACAACAACAAAAAAACTACAGGATAGGGAAGGTAAAAAAGAGTTTACCACAGCTAAAGACAATAGAGTGTATAAAGGTGTTTGTAAAGGTTGGCTTTCTTTTTTTAACAAGTCTGCTTTGTGGAAATGTTTAATATTAAAACAAAAAAGCAAACAAGAAACTGTATGAACCCATGAAAATGGAAGTTTTCCAGCCTTTGGTTGAAAACTAAAATATTCTGGCCCAGGACTGAAATACTGAAGCCAAAGCCTAATATATTTCTCTCCACAGTGGTTCATGGACATTATAATTCAGAAGCATTTTCCTTGCATTCTTCCATGCAGGTTTGATTCCTTGGCTGACCTGTATCTCCCATGATACTTGGTCACAAAGAATCCCTTTGTTCCCCACACTTCCTTCACTAAACAGTGGCTTCCCAAAAATATTTAAACTTTCCATAGGACAGAAAATTATGTTCTGATTGGTTTTACATTTTACCTATTTTATGGTCAAGGACCTGGTAAAAAACAAACGCATAATAATTTGTTATCTCTCTTGTCCTGCTGATTCCTGATTACTCTGAGTGTAACACTTATTGTGATTTGCAGCTAGCCTTAAATGACTTTATCTAGCAAGTTTCCACTTTGCCTTTTTATATTATTCCATGTTCTAAAAAAAAATTTAACATAGTTAACTTCAAAATCCAAACTTCAACTAAGCTGTAGTGTGTTTTTTTATTGTTGTGGTTTGGGGTAGGTTTTTTTTTTGTTTTCACTTGTATTTATCTTTTTTCTGTTAACTAGATTCTCATTAAATATATTTATTAATTTCTCCTTGCACTTACACTTCTATTTTTTTTATGTCAGTTTAGCCCAAGCCAAGGGTGTCTGTATTGTATTCCTCGGCATACCTGCAGATCTAAAACCTGGGGACCCACCATGGCCATGTCCCAACCTCAGGGCAGGTGTGATCTCTGTCCTGCTGTCTTGGCTTCTGATCTTTGTCTCCATGTATTTTAAGATACAAGATGAAGAACGTCTGCATGAGTGTTTCAAGTGCTGGTGGAGAAGAAAACCCCATTAAAAAAGAACCAAAACATAGGTATTTTCCTTAACGGGGAAAAGTATGGTGTTTCTCACAGCAACTGAGAAAGGAGGAAGATTTTTATAAGGTAAAGGCCTAAAGACCAAGATAAAAAGAGCTCTATTCATAAGCAAGAGAGATACAAGTGGTAGGGGAGTGAGTGAGGAAAGAATTCAGGGCAAGCGTCTCAAAGCAGCTATGGAAAAAGCTCTTCAAAAACACAGAAAACCTTCTGAAAAGCAGAAGGGACGGGAAAGATGTCACCACAGTTGCCAAGGGTCAGGAGCTGCCAAGTCAAGGCAGGCTTTAAAAAAGTAAAAAGTCAGGAAATGTCATTCCTCCTAAACATCTACTGAGGCCCAGGGGCACAACAAAAGAAATCCACTACAGCTGCATGGCAATTGGTAAATTCTTGTTCTCATGCTATGTGCCAAACTCCTTTCTCTTTGCTTCTCTAATTCATACGTCAGTGTATGGAGGTAATCCAGATACTGAAGGGGCTTTTGTGCTAAAACGTCAGTTAGGAGACAGCCCTCAGCTCTTGACAGGAAGATGAATATATAAGAAACACTCAAAATACAGAGTAGAGGGTAAGGGAACTAGGGTTGAGATGAGAAGGTAGTAGACAGTGGCTGAAAAAATGAGGCCAGTTTTCCAAAACACACGATTTTAGTAATTATCCCTAGAGCTGTAGCTTGAAAACAGATGATAAAGATGAATACCATGCCATCTGAAATCAATGTAATCCTATTGTTTTGAGTAAATAAGGTTTTGGTTCAACAAAACAGAAATCCAACAGAAAAAACATTCATGACTAATTTTTGAAACATAAATGATGAAGTCTAATGTGTGTTGAGGGAGGAGGGTGAGGGGTGTATGTGTTTGCATGAAAAGCTTATCTTGTGCACCTTGGAGGCGTGCATAAGTCTCTAGCTCCTCCTGCTTGTTCCCCATGCTATGTGCATCTACATAGAGGCATTTCAGCCACGTCCTTGTTGAGTCTGACTTGGCTGGAGCAGTTGCAATCCCTTTGTGCTGCTCTCCAGGTGGCATTCCTTTGCCGTGTATTAACCGTGCCTCCCCATTGGCTCTTGTTATCCCAGGGGTTCCTGGCTCATCTACATAAGACTTTGAGTATGCTGCAGTGTAACCAGCACATCTCGGAGTAAATGGCTGCAGGCCCTTGCTAGCACCCTGTTCCTCTGTCCTTGGTGCATCGTGCCTTGGCTTGTCACAGGCAAGCTTGATAATACCCCCTTCCCCGTTGAGTCTAGTGTAAAGCCCTGTCAATGAGCCCCACTGTCCTGGTTTGAGGTAAAACAGAACCAATTTTGGTCAGTAACTTCGCTTCTTAGCTGGGCCTCTCTAACAACTGAAATTAACAGCATATTGTGCAGACAATGTTCACTCTCTCAGGGTGATAAGACCAATTGTTATAGCTGATGCCCAGCCATGGTATGCAGAGAGGACCTTGCTTATACTTATTGCTATAACAACCAAGGCCAACCAACTTTGTTATTTGCCCCGTTGGAGGGTCGGAAGCGGAAAAGCATAGTGGGGTCCCACCTGCAAGGAGGAGCGAACAGGACAGGTGACCCAAAACTGACCAACGAGGGTATTCCATCCCATCTGCCTCATGCTCAGTATAAAGGCTGAGGGATCGAAAGGTCAGCTCTCTCTTCCTGCGATGGACGACATTTGAGGAGGACTCTTTTCGTCTTCCTGCGATCCCGATCCTGAATGCAGATCCGGAATCCAGTTCCCATCCGTCACTGAGTCAGCCTGGGACTGCCCCAGTGCCAGCCGGTGTCGTGATTGTCATCTCGGGAGCTTGATACGGTTTTGTATATATTTCATTATTTCCTTTTTTTTAAATTTTATTATTAATATTTCATTAAAGTAGTTTAGTTCCTTCTAAACTCATACGTCTCTTTTTCCTCCTCTGCCCCTCTTGTTGAAGAGGTGTAGAGGAGAGCATCTGTCAGTCCCATCTGGGGTCCCCCAGGTCCCCAGTAGCTGATTTGGCCTAAACCACGACACCCACTAACTCTTGGGCAAAGACCCTTCTCTCCCTTTGAGTGAGACAAACCCCATCTGATGCCAGCAGGCCTGGTGCCATATAGGCCATTCCATTGTTAAAAAAAACAAAACTGTGGTGGTGACACCAGCCACGGAACCACATATTAACAGACTGAACTCATTTGTTTCTTTCACTGTCATTGCCCTCAACTGGAAGTAGGGAAGAAAAAATAACCTGTGCTCCAGATTCCCTTACTAGCTGTCGCAAGGCACTGATCTATCTTTTAATCATCCTTGCACTCCGATTTGCACTTTCATCACCCCCCACATGGAACAGAAGCAGTGGGCAGTAATCCGAGGGCCGCACCAAGCTAGGGAGTTTCTTTGTGATGTCCCTAACCCAGGCCCCAGGGAGGCAACAGACTTCCCCAAGGGTGGGGTCTGCCCTACATATCGGACCCTCTGTCCCCCTCAGAGCTGAGTCACCTACAACTATAACCCGCCTTTTCTTCCTCATATAGGGAGTCATAATACGGGGACTAGGCCTTTCCAGTCCCAGCAACTCCTCTGGTATATTTGGCCCATCAGCCTCATTGTCCTTTGGCTGGTCTACCATGCCCAGGGCCTCATACCTGTTGTACAGAGGCACCTGGGGAGGGGAGGTGGGCAAGGAGACGGTTTGCTTGCCGCCCCTAGCACAGACTTGCCTCCATTCACTGTTTTCTGGTAGGCCACTGCCTTCAATGCCTTCAGCCCTGCAGGGCAAGGAGATGAGATCCCTATGATCTTGTTTTATTTCTGGTGACTGGCCCAGTCTCTCTTTCAGGGAGCTCAAAGCATGGGTCCACCAGTCGATTTCTTTCTCACACTCCCTGATACTCCTTGGTCTTTCAACTTCATCTCTGAGCTCTGCCACCAGGCTGAGCAGATCATCTACCTGCTCACACCTCACACGCCTGTCTTCACCACTACCACTCGCTAGCTGTACAAGGCTGTGGCACTCCCTGCAGCCTGCAACCTGGATGCCTGCATGCTTCCCAGGGAGCACCATCTGTGTTGCTATGTCTACTCTGGCAAGTGCAGAGGATGTAGCTCTCTGCTGAACAGAGACCATGGCTGAGCTCCTCTCACCAGGTGAACCCACCTCTTGAACTGGCAGCACCTTCAGTGCCCTTCCTGCGCACCCTTCTGCGCAAACTGCCACACAAACTGCCGTGCCATGCCCTGGCTGATGTGGCATGTTCTGTTTGCCCGCTCTGTTCGCAGAAGAGACTGGGGCAGGTTAATTTAGGTCTTAAATTCAAAAGTTAAAGAAATAACCTTTTCAAAGCTTGACATTAGCACCAATCTCACTTTCATTCTCTCATCTTTAAAGGTGACAAATTTGATGCAGCATTTATTGTTGCAAATGGCAATATGACATGCTTGACAATAACCTAAGAAAACAGGGAAAAGAAATGAAAGTACATTTTTTTTGTCTACAGAACAGGTGTTGGATAGAGGACTTCAGGAGTTCTGTTCCACTGAGCCTGTTTCTTCTGTTATTTGTCTTTCTTTCATAAGCTTACCAGGGTGTCACTAAGTATATGTTTAAATGTGCTCACAGCCTCCAGGCATTACCCTACACCTAATAATCCCGTAGTAAATACATTGCATGATTGGTACAAAGCAAGAAATATAGCCTGCCTTCATTTAAAGTGGTATAAAAAGATCATGTAGATTTAAGAGGATACAGGATTTCACTCCAGATGTTCCCAGTACTTTCAGTTACAGTGATGTTCTTAGTAGTAGGTGTAACATTTGTATATTAAAACCTCTAATAAGAAAATGTTCACATGATCGGCATCAGATAACAAGGTGTCGTGGTTTGGCCTCAGCCAGCAACAAAAAACCACGCAGCCGCTCGCACAACTCCCACAGTCGTGGAAAAAAGAAAAATGACAGGGCCAAACTCATGGGTTAAAAAAATGTAATTTAACAGAACAGCAAAAGAAAAGATGAAAACACCATTACAGTACCACCACAAAGCACACTGACCAGACCCACACCACCACAGCCCACCCCAGAGTGGCAACTGCTGGCTAGCTCCTCTTATAGCTTCGGCATGGGTCACGTGGACCTGCCCCCTGCCGGCTCCTGGGGAGATTAACCCCATCCCTGCCGGAACCAGGACACAAGGGCAAAATAAAAATGGTAATAGACTTAAAGGCCTCTCATATAGCCCTTTTATCAGTAGTTCTTAGTTTCCTACAAAAGAAGTTATAATCATTATGTCTGTTTTGCACACTAGGAGTTTGAGGAGGTTAGTTTCACTAGATTACCCAAACAACTCCACTGTTTAAAACAAAGGGTATTACTGCAATGAACAGCAAAGATTACTCTTGGTTTTCAAACCAGAGTCTGGTTTTCAGACCATCTTTTGCCTTGCTTAGGAGGCTAGCATTAACACTCTTGGGTGTCCAGACCATTGTTTTATTTTCAATAATAAACCAAACCAATAAACCATTTTCATTGTTGTCTCCACTGCTTTGGACGAAGTGACATCCAGATGGCAGAGAAAGTACTAAAGGTCTATAGTGCAGCTCAGTAGAACACGGTGCCAGACAGTCACAAAACTTTTCCCATTACAAAACAGGAATGAGCTAGCATACAAACCAGGTGAATGAAAAAGAGTGGTGATATCTTTTTGCCTGAATCAAAGGATCAGAGTAGGCAAGGAGGTATCCAAACAAAAGCAAGCCAGTCAAGTCCAATACCACGCGGCAGTTCTAAACGGGCTGTAAACACACCAACGGTCAGTTGCTGAGGAGACCAGCTCCAGTGCAGGTAAGGCCGCACTGGGGAAGGGGATCGTGGCGGATAAAACTGGCAAAGGGCTCTTTTGGGGGGCTTTCGAAGCCAGGAAAAGCAGCTAGCTCCTGCCGGAACCAGCAGCTTGGGGGTGGGCTGCTGAGGTGGCAGGGGCGGAGACAACACCAGGCAGCAGTTATAAAGGGACGGCTGCTGTGCACCCAGCATGTGGGTAGCCAATAGGCGTCACCCAGGGCATCACTGCAGCACTACAGTGGGAGCAGCCAAATAGAGCGCAGCATTTCACAGGGTAGGTTACTGAAAGCTTTGTGTCTAAGCTGAGCACAAACTGGGCAAGCGAAAGCAGAGGAACATCGGCATGCAGGGGCACAGGCTCAGGGCATGCGGGAGGCCGACAGCAGAGATTCATCACCTCCTGGCACAAGAGAAGAACATGGCCGCAAAACAGTCAAAAGCTGCTGCAAGAAAGAATGTGGGAACTCAGACTGAGCTCCCACGCAAGCACGTGGCTGTGCAGGTCTCTGGCTGCAACAAATGCCTGAGCCTGGCACTGCTCTCACAGGGAGAGAGCCTGTGTACACTGCCTGTGTATGGTGTGATCAAGTAAATGATCTGCTCAAGCAGGTGGTTGAACTGAGGGAAGAGGTAGAAAGGTTAAGAAGTATTAGAGACTGTGAAAATGAAATAGATTGGTGGAGCCATACCCTGAGGTAAAGGCAGCAGGAAGAGGCCCTATCAGAAATGAATGATCCCCTACCCTCCTGTCACCAGGCAGAAGGAGGGGACTTGAGGGATAAGGGGGAGTGGAGTCAGATCCCTCCTAGGAGAGGCAAGCAAACCCCCTCACAGCCCCCCTCACCATCCCAGTTGCCTTTGCATAATAGGTATGGGGCTTTGGAAATCGAGGACAACGCAACTGAGGATGGAGAGGATGATCCAACCAGTGAGTCGCCCAGGGCTAGTCACTCACCCCCATGCCTTAGGACTTCCTCAACCAAGAAAGGAAGGTAATTGTAGTAGGTGACTCCCTTCTGAGGGGAACAGAGGGCCCTATTTGTAAACCTGACCCATCCCACGGGGAAGTCATCTGCCTCCCTGGGGCCAGAATTAAGGACA
>NW_009647570.1:7389-12818 GCF_000708025.1 Charadrius vociferus | reverse complement strand
GCAGCAAAGACATGAGGGGTAGTGATAATTTGGTAACTACAGAAGTGTGTGAGCATGATCAGGTGCGAATTAAGGCTTGTCCTCCCAAGAAAGTGGCAGGACAATTAGCCCAGCTGAAGTGCATCTACACTAATGCATGCAGCATGGGGAATAAACAGGAGGAGCTGGAGGCCATTGTACAGCAAGGAATCTATGATATAGTTGCCATCACAGAAATGTGGTGGGAAGACATGCACAAGCGGAGTGCTGTGATTGATGGCTACCAGCTTTTCAGAAGGGATAGGCAAGGAAGGAGAGGTGGTGGGGTGGCCCTCTATGTTAGGGGCAGATTTGAATGTTTAGAAATTAACAATGTGAATGACAGTGTCAAGTGTTTATGGATAAGAATCAAGGGGAGGGCCAACAAGGCAGATATTGTGATGGGAGTTTGTTACAGAGCCCCCAATCAGGATGTAGAGGCTGATGAAATATTCTATAAGCAGCTGGCAGAGGTCTCACGATCATCTGCCCTTGTTCTCGTGGGGAGCTTCAACTTCCCAGATGTCTGATGGAAATACTACGCAGCAGAGAGGCAGCAGTCCCAGAGGTTCCTGGAATGTGTGGAAGACAACTTCCTCACACAGCTGGTGAACGAACCAACTAGGGGAAGAACATCCAAAAGCACAGACGGAGCAGTAGCCTGTAGCGTGTTCCAAAGTTTCCTGCACAAAAAGATAAATTTTCATTATTTTGTTCCCTTTCCTTGCTCCCAATCAGATTATTTTTAACCTTCTCTAAATGACTACACAGCCAAAATCATGGGATTTCTTTTTCCTATTGAAAAAAATATCAATCATCTCTCTTCAAGCTAGAAAAGTTTCCTTATCTTTCCCATATCAGTAATGTTTTCTGAGTTCAGATAATTTTTCCAGCTTATCAAAATCAGCTTGAATTCTTATCCCTTCATACAGAGTACTTGCTTTATGTTTTTCCACAGAGCTTCTTGGTACTACCTATATGGGCATTCAGCACTGAAGTAATTCATAATCAAATTGAATACTCTTCTTCAAGTCTCCAGTTAGACCCCTAGATGCAATGTCTTCACAGTCTAGCACTGCCCTATTGATAGATGCACATAAGAATATTACCTTTTAAGACCAGCTGTGTACCTAAACTATAGTTGAAATGTTCTTATTTGCTTGTAAGAATGCCACAAAGGACCACGAAATAGACTTATTAAAATCAATATGCCTCACATCTATCACCCTATCTGCCTATGTACTATAAGGAGAAGATTATTTGATGTTTTGCCAAATCTGCTACAGTTGTTATCTTCTTACTTCACAGAAATATAAACTATTTTTTTACAAAATTTTCTACAATTTCTTTGGTAAATCAATGTTAATATTCTCCAAAATCCCTTTTTTTTTCCTTTCAATGGTGGTCAGTATGTTTGACTTCCTCCAGTCATCTAGATCTCCCTGTTTTCTGTAAGTTATTACAAATAAATAAATTTAGTGCAGAGATTACTCTGACTGGTTTCTTAAGTACTGTAGAAATTCTTATAGTACACAAAATGATTACATTGTCTTGAACATCGAGCTAACAAAAATCATTGATCACTGAATCCTTCCATGAATGCCTGCTCTCCCAGCAAAATTATCATGTCTGTCCTTCTTCTCCTAAAACAGATTCTTCTTCCCATTGATCACCCACTCACATAGATGTCCTATGTCCTCCATGAAGCTTCATACACAGAGCCCTCTCTCTGAACTGACTCATGAGGCTGTTACCTCCCTTCAGATTTCCCTCTGAGACAAATTTTTGGGATATTCATATAAGAAACCAACAGACGAATATTCACTTAAGGAAAAGATGGGCAGAAACTATACTTACCAGTATCAACAGCAGTTTTTTATCATTTTACCTAATAATGTGCATTGCATTTGTTGTGGATATAACATATATCACACTGATATTCACAAGGTTTTAAATTCCTGAAGAGGGTAGCTGAAGTTGCCAATGCAACTTTAAAAGCTGCATTTTTTTTTGTTTATGAGACCTATAGTCACTTGTCTTTCATGATGGATTTTTAGAATGAGATTATTAAGCAGCTAAACTGACTTTCATCTTACGGTACAGCATACAAATTGCAGTTTATTTACAATATTTTTCATTGCACTTGAAATGATATTTTATCCACTGTTGACAAGACTACAAAATATTTCTGTTTCTGTAGCTCAGCTTCCCTGTTGGGGAAAGAAAACCCAAATTCTCTGCTATTTCAGCACTTGCTGCTAAATGATCCGAAGTGGCATGTGCCCAAAGGGATTTCTGTGTGGCAGTGCTCAGCAGTGCTATACCTAGGCAATTGCCTCTTGGAGCAAAATTTCCAGTCCCAGGTTAGATGTGCAAAATCCCGATCAACGTGTTTCCTGATGAATCCAAGATTTGCCTCCTCTTAGCTGTCACACACATCAGCACTTGAGAGGTTTCAATCCTTCCTGCGTTCTTGATCACTCTCTTGTCCGTAAAGTGATCCAGTTTCAGCCAACATCCCCTTAGCTTCACAAAAATGGAAGCCTTCTGAACTGGCTGTTTGGAGGGCTCAGAGGTATTACTAGTAATATACAGAGCAACCAAACTTTCAAGGTTCAATTATTGATAAGGTCTTACTTCCTGAGAAAATAATGCTAAAGTGGTTTTGTGCTGTTTATCATTAACTGATTTGACTTCATTTATATTGCCTCTTGTTATTCTCCTTCATCTAATCTCTGTCCCCCTCTCTGTCTATGGTTAAATGTCAAGCTTTTTGGTCCACAGACCTCCCTGCCTTGAATCTTAAGAAAGTGAATTGTAGCATGGCTGTAAATAAAAGAATATATACAGACATTCATAAAGATGTAGGCCTAATAATTCTCTAGGAGATTGTCTGCAAATGTCTGCCAGATGAAATGGATTGTCCATGATAATCCTTCCTAGTTATTAAAAGAGAGTTCATCTAGTTATTTATTTTTCTTCAGGGTAAATGAACCATTATAAGAGTAACTTGCTTTTGTGGTTTAATGTTTTCATTGTTGATGTTACAACCTGAAGCCATTATAATGGCTCACATGCTCTCAGACTTCAGGGACAAGCACATGCTACACGTACTAAAACTTGGTACATATCAGTCTCATCATCCTAAGTTACACACCTCACAAAAAAAAAAAAACCACCCCAAGAAAAAATACAAAAAAGAGAGAGTGAATGGTACTTTATGACTCCAGCAGTTGAATTCATAGGATGAAAACCTAAAATGCTTCGTAGTGATGTGATTGCTCTTTTATAAACCTGGCTGTCCTGGTTTGAGGTAAAACAGGACCAATTTTGTTCAGTAACTTCGCTTCTTAGCTGGGCCTCTTCTAACTACTGAAATTAACAGCATATTGTGCAGACAATGTTCACTCTCTCAGGGTGATAAGACCAATTGTTTATAGCTGATGCCCAGGCATGGTATGCAGAGAGGCTCTTGCTTATACTTATTGCTATAACAACCAAGGCCAACCAACTTTGTTAAGCCGGTGTCGTGATTGTCATCTCAGGAGCTTGATACAGTTTTGTATATATTTCATTATTTCTTTTTTATTTTATTATTAATATTTCATTAAAGTAGTTTAGTTCCTTCTAAACTCATGCGTCTCTTTTTTCCCTCCTCTGCCCCTCTCTTTGAAGAGGGGTAGGGGGGAGCATCTGTCAGTCCTATCTGGGGTTCCCCAGGTCCCCAGTAGCCGATTTGGCCTAAACCACGACACTGGCTAATCTTGTTATGGTGAACAAGCAGAGGAATATTGTCTTACTGTGGAAAGAGTTGGGGAGCAGTTGGGTTTCTCTATATGTATTGAGCAGCATGGCCAGCTAGTTGTTTTCTGCAGGGGTGTTTTGTGAAACTGTCTATTGGCTAAAGTCCAAAACTTTTTTTTTTACTTTTTTTTCCTTGTAATGAAGTGTTTTCAAAGAAACATTCAGCATGAGAGATCAAATCTGTAATTCCTGATCTTAATGAGCAAGAACAAGAAAATCCTCAGACAAAACAATAGCAGACTGGTTGTGCTAGAAACTTTGGGAAGATATTCACAGATGTTCATGTGGTTGATGTCAAGTGCTTCAGCATCATAATATGTATGAATGGTACAATTCATAGCACCCAAACTGGAAACCTAAAAATAAGCAAAAAAGCCCTCTTCACTCACTCATACACAAACATACAGGATATTCACAGATGTTCATGTGGTTGATGTCAAGTGCTTCAGCATCATAATATGTATGAATGGTACAATTCATAGCACCCAAACTGGAAACCTAAAAATAAGCAAAAAAGCCCTCTTCACTCACTCATACACAAACATACAGTCATTCTACACCTCAAGTTTTAGGACATTGGTAGGAAATTTAGATGGCTTCTGTGACTAGCAGATAGCAGGCCTTTTTTTCAGTGAATAACTTCATATCTCTATAAAAATATCAATAATTTATCTGCATGTTCATTAAAAATTACCCAGTTTCAGATTTTTTAAAAAACAACATAGAATTACTAGATATCTAATTGCTCATCTGTAGCACAATAGTGCAATGAAAAGATTTCACAGACTCACACAGAATCACAGAATCTTCACAGTTGGAAGAGACATCTAGAGATCATCTAGTCCAACTCCCCTGCTAAAGCAGGATTGCCTAGAGCACATTACTCAGGACTGTGATGCATGAATGGTACAATTCATAGCACCCAAACTGGAAACCTAAAAATAAGCAAAAAAGCCCTCTTCACTCACTCATACACAAACATACAGTCATTCTACACCTCAAGTTTTAGGACATTGGTAGGAAATTTAGATGGCTTCTGTGACTAGCAGATAGCAGGCCTTTTTTTCAGTGAATAACTTCATATCTCTATAAAAATATCAATAATTTATCTGCATGTTCATTAAAAATTACCCAGTTTCAGATTTTTTAAAAAACAACATAGAATTACTAGATATCTAATTGCTCATCTGTAGCACAATAGTGCAATGAAAAGATTTCACAGACTCACACAGAATCACAGAATCTTCACAGTTGGAAGAGACATCTAGAGATCATCTAGTCCAACTCCCCTGCTAAAGCAGGATTGCCTAGAGCACATTACTCAGGACTGTGATGCGCCTAGAGCACATTACTCATGACTGCATCCAGGCGGGTCTTGCAAATCTCCAGAGAAGAAGACTCCACAACCTCCCTGGGCAGCCTGTTCCAGTGCTCTGTCACCCTAACCGTAAAGAAGTTTTTCCATGTATTGGAACGGAACTTCCTATGTTCCAACTTGTGCCCATTGCCCCTTGTCCTGTCACTGGGAACCACTGAAAAGAGTCTGGCTCCATCCTCCTTCAACCCACCCTTTAGATACTTGTATGCCATAATAAGGTCTCCCCTCA
>NW_009647570.1:6594-6987 GCF_000708025.1 Charadrius vociferus | reverse complement strand
CCTCAGCTTCCTAATGAGGATGTTATGGGAGACAGTGTCAAAAGCCTTGCTAAAGTCAAGGTAGATGACATCTACTGCTCTCCCCTCATCCAGCCAATCGGTTATAACATCATAGCAGGCCATCAGATTGGTCAAGCATGATTTACCCTTGGTAAATCCGTGTTGACCACTTCCAATAACTCCCTGTTCCACAACGTGTTTGGAGACGACATCCAGAACGAGTCGCTCCATTACGTTCCCAGGGACAGCGGTGAGACTAACCAGCGTGTAGTTCCCTGGGTCCTCCTTCTTGCCTTTTTTGAAGATTGGAGTGATGTTGGCCTTCCTCCACTCCTCAGGCACCTCTCCTGTTCCCCATGACCTTTCAAAGACGATGGAGAGTGGGGTAGCAAT
>NW_009647570.1:0-4566 GCF_000708025.1 Charadrius vociferus | reverse complement strand
CACCTGATCATGCTCAGACACTTCTGTAGTTACCAAATTATCACTACCCCTCCTGTCTTTGCTGCCACACAAACCACCATCCCCTGCTGTCACTGAGACTGACTGCAAGACCTTGCTAACACTTTTACCCAGAAGCACTGGTATGCTGCTCCCAGGCACCACTTTTGTAATCCTGGTTTCTTCCCCATCCCCCTTCAAACCTAGTTTAAAGCCCTATGAATGAGCCCTGCTAATTCTTGTCCCAGGATCTTTCTTCCCCTACAGGTTAGGCTATCCCCACCTGTTGCCAGCATGCCTGGTGTCCTGTAGATCAGCCCATGATCAAAGAAGCCAAAGTTCTGACAGATGCACCATCCTCGGAGCCAGGAGTTAATTTGCTGGCTCCTCCTATTTATCCCCTTGTCATCCCCTGCAAATGGTAGGATAGAGGAGAACACTATTTATGCTCCTGATCCCTTAACCAGCTGTTCCAGAGGAGATAGAACAAAAGAGATGGAACATCTCTTCTATAAGGACAGGGTGAGGGAGTTGGGGTTGTTCATCCTGGAGAAGAGAAGGGTCCAGGGAGACCTTATTGTGGCCTTTCAGTACTTAAAGGAGGTTTGTAAGAATGATGGGGACAAAGTTTTTGGTAAGGTCTGTTGCAATAGGAGAAGGGGTAATAGTTTTAAACTAAAAGAGGGTACAATCAGACTAGATATAAGGAAAAAAATTTTCACTATGAGGGTGGTGAGACACTGGAACAGGTTGCCCAGAGAGGTGGTAGATACCCCATCCCTGGAGTCATTCAGTCTCACATTGGAGAGGTGCTCTGAGCAACCTGATCTAGTTGAAGATATCCCTGGTCATTGCAGGGCAATTGGACTAGATGGCCTTTAAAGGTCCCTTTCAATCCAAGCTGTTCTATGATTCTATGAAAAGTTATTTGTTGATGGCTCAGAGATTGATTTTGAAACCTCACCATTGCCTGGAAGCAGTTTCCTGAGGGTGAGCTACAGCTACTGTGTGGAAAGTCTCTTACACCGCAAAAGATAAAAAGGAACTTAATCATGACACTTACTAGGCTTGGCTATAAATACTGGTGTATATTGGTATTGTAATAGGAGAAGGGGGCAAGAGAAAGACCTTTGGTCATCTGTATCTTTATACTTAAAAATATCACATGTAGAAATGATTGGAGTGCATTTTCCTCATTTTGTGTGTAACGAATATTTCAGTTGTTTTATGCATACAGAATTATGCCCGCAATGGCTGTTTAATGACCTGCAGCTAATGAAAAATCAA
This sequence comes from Charadrius vociferus, assembly GCF_000708025.1. Taxonomy (NCBI): domain Eukaryota; kingdom Metazoa; phylum Chordata; class Aves; order Charadriiformes; family Charadriidae; genus Charadrius; species Charadrius vociferus. The sequence goes on along the minus strand of NW_009647570.1, from coordinate 3,282 downwards.
ATCAATGAAGATGTCATCTCTGATCCTTTCAAGCTTACGTCACACGAACCTCTTTAAATCGTATATCCCTCCTCTGGGGGAATCTGTTAGTGATTTCTCCGAGTCCAAGTAAGAAGCAGCAATAAGCCCTTTTCTCATGGGTATACTTTATTTATCATCACTTTTACTGCACTATTGTATCATACGCTGCCATGGACACTGAAAATGTGATCCTTGCATCTCAGAGGGCCGTTTACACATTGGTGTAAAATACCACACCATCCAACAGACAGTGTTTTATTCCCATTTCATTTGAACAGGGGCAAATGTTAAGACAATGTAAAGCACGAAGCATTGGGCCCAGTAATTTCACAGAGCTTAAGAAAGCAAACATTCTGTGGACACTGCCTAAAATACTTATCTGGGAGGTGAGCACCTCACAGTCTTTAATGTATTTATCTCCACAACACCCCTGAGACAGTGGAGTTATGTTATCCCTGGTTTATGCTTGAAGAACTAAAAGGCTAAGACCTAGTCTAGAAACAGATTTTGTACCATCAGCCAGGGGAAACATTTTTTTCAGCAAACATACTTTCTTTTCCCCCATATAGGAAAATATGTATATAGGCACATACGTATTAATGAGTTGACCTGCTTAACATTATCAGTGTTGCTCAAACAGAGATAGGATGCAATGGCCGACCTGACTAATACTGTCACCCCTGGTCCATTTTGGTTCTTCCTTTGGGCTTTCTTATCCTGAAACATAAAAGCTATCATGTTCTCAGGTCACCTTTCACCTTTGAAATATTTTCTTATAGTGACCATGTCTAACTATCAAAGGACAAATTTCAATTTATGAATGAGTTCAAAGTGCTCCCTCAGTAGTTTCTGTCTGTTCCTGTAAGTGCAGGGGCACTACTGCATTTCTTTTTGCTAGGACTATGGCCTTTCTCATTGTTTTGTAGAGGGGACAATTTATAGGAGACATAATAAAAATGCTCAGAAGCCAGGAACTGTCAAAAATGAATTGAAAAAAAGGTCTGAAAAGATGTTTGATATAGGCTTGAGAGTTGGAGTAAGAAGTGAAGGCAGCGGGGGGAAACTTATTCAAGAAATAAAGCTGGAATCTTAACAGACGCAACAAGACAGAGACATGTAGTGAAGTCAGCAATTACGTCTGCCCAATGGAGATATGAAAATTCAGGTATCAAGCTTACTTTGAGAGCCCTTTCAGTGTGGGAATATAGAAATAGAGATAGTGAGGCTGTTTGTCTCAGAAACATAATTGCCACTAAACTATAAGTACTGTAACAATCCATGAGGCTGGCATCATCAGCTGTTAGAAATAACAGGATAATTTTTTACCTTCACTCAATGTCAGTATCCAGCAGGATGGAAGGAAGCCTGTTTCTCTCATACTGCCATGGGGGGAACAGCCACGAACATGAAATGGCCTTGGACATGCAAAAGTAGGGAGTGTAAATGCAGAGTATAGCATTTCTCACTGGCACGCTGGGCACCCAGAGGTTTTCTGTGCTGGGAAATGCTGCTCAGCAGCTTCTCCCATTTCCTGCTACAAAGGAGTGGGTGCTCCAGGTTGCCTAGATCTGTTCTTGCACAGGAAGGCACTATCCTGCAAACGATCCAGGAGTTTAATATGACAGCAAGAATGGCGTGCTATTCTTATGAAACCAGGGTAGTGTCAAAGATTTAAATTGCACTGACTCTGTGGAACTGAAAAAAACCCCAAATATGGGCTACCATAAGGATTTGGGGGGGGGAAGAAAACTGTTTTTGATATAGCTGTGATAAAGTACAAGAAAAATGGAAAGCAAGAAGATGAAAGAAAAAACGAGGATAGATTAAGCAGCAGCAAGCTGGCGCAAGGTATGTTGGGCAGATACTTGTTTTTCAACAACTCTGGTATCCTTGACAAACATTACTAGTAACCTAAGATGTTTTCATCCTGAGGCTTTTCAGGTTTGTTTGTTGTCTGCTTTGTTTGCACTTGACTCTGTTTTCTATTAAAACTGTGAATGCTGCTGGCTACTTCTCTGTAACCTCAGAAAGGGCTTATGAACACAGTTTTGTGCAATTATTTGTGTTTTATGGAGCAGATAATTTGAAAACAGGTATTGTTTGAACCTATGTTTATGAATTGGGTAATTTTCTAGCACACTAAGGGACACCCTGGCTTCCTGTACCTAGTGGGTGGAAAGCTAATTGAGTGAGGCCGGGCTCCAACTCCTCCCCTTGCCACAGGCTTCCCGGGGGACTATGAGCCAGACCCTGCCTCAGATTATCTCTGTGTTCACACCAACACTTAAAAGGGTTTCTTTTTAAGATGTAGCTTTACAGGTTTCAATAACTTCTTGTTTTCTCTCTTCTTGATTCAGTCCCACCCCAAACATGCTGTGACGAAGCCTTTAAAACACTTGAGGGATATTTAAAGGTCACAAATATGAATATCTAAAGAATTAAAAAAAGACAAACAACCAACAAAAACCAACAAAAAATCAGGCCAAGACCAGGAACAACGTCAGGAACACCCTGAGTTTTAAGTGGACTTCTCTTAAAAAACACAGAGAACAAATATGAAAAGCTTGGTGGTTGATGAACGTTTAGGACAGGCTTCCCAATGTTCTAGCGAGTGGAAGATGCTAACACCCCAACACATTTAAAGATATGTTTCCTCATTCAGTTTGTTGCATGACAAAAACAACAACCTGAAGAACAATAGGGCTCTGAAGGAATAAGGTTACCGCTGTGAGAAACGCTCGCTCACAGATAAAAATGTAGAGAGGACAAAGTCTTCGAAGCAAAAATAAAAGTTTATTCAGGATCGAAATAAACAACTCAGGTGCCTCTCAAAAAGAGCACACTTAGCTACAAAACTTCAGGTATTTATGTCCTGTCCCCTTTTCCCATTGCTTAGGTACTTTAGGGCGCAAATTCTTTCACGACCCGTTAGCCTATCACAAACTCAATTCACACTTTTCTCCTTTTAAGGAGTTGTTTTTCTAAGTTACACAGCTCTGCTTGTGCTGTCGACACACAAAATGGCTGCTAATAGCCCTGCTTGTGTTGTTGACATACAAAATGGCTGAAGCAAAACAATTCCATCTCTCACAATCCACCCCCTTTTACTTATTACATTTTTTGCTGAAGCCCATATACAGTCTCTTCTTCTTGTCCTTCCTTCTTTTGATTTCTCTTCAACACCTTGATCTTCTGAGTTGCTATATTCTGGCCCAAGAATGCACATATAACCTGGCAAATGCACATATAACCCATGCATTC
>NW_009647569.1:733576-735030 GCF_000708025.1 Charadrius vociferus | reverse complement strand
TCCATGTCATCCACACCATCCCCTCCGTCAACCTGCCCAGCAAGATGGGCAACCTCCAGACCATCCCTGTGGTGGTCCAGTCCCTCCCCGTCGTCTACACCACCATGCCCACCGACGGCGTCACCGCCATCACCGTACCCCTTATCGGGGGGGACGGCAAGAACGCCGGGTCCGGTAAGGGCACATGGGGGGGGAAACCCTGACATTTCTGGGGGGCAAGGGGGAATGTCCCACCTTGTGGAGCGGTACCCCTGAATGGCATCTGTTTTTTCCACCCTGTGGTGTCCCCCCACCCACCATCTACCTCCCCACATCTGCCACCTTCACCCAAAGGATGCGTCCCCAAAAGTCCCCCTCACCCCCTCCAGCCTGTGCCCCCAAGGGGACACACGGGGAGGACAGGGGACACATGGGGCATGGCGCTGCCTGCCCTCCGCCCGTCCCGCTGTCAGTGCTCTGGTTTCAGTTCAGCTGCCCCCCTGTGCCTCCCTCCGTCCCCTTCCCCAGGACATTACCAGCTTCCCGCCTTATCTGGGGTGTGGAGCCTGGATCTCCCCTCCTCCGGGCAGGAGCAGGGAGCCGAAAGGGGTGTCGTGCCCCCCTGTATTACTGTGCCCCGTGGTGTGGGGGGCCTCTCCATCCCCCCAGAGTTGATTATATTTTATGGGGGGGGAGGGGGGGGGGAGCAGCGTTTGGGGGGCTGTGGGAGTAGGGAGAGGGTTGTCCCTGTGGTGTGGGGTGGGTTTTTTTGTGGAATGTCTCTGTTTTCTGCTCACCAGCCTCACACTCTCCCTCCTTGTTTCTCAATAGCTCTTCTTTCCCGCCCCCCCCCAGTGAAAATTGACCCAGGCTCTATGTACCCCATGGCCATGAGCAGCGACAGTGAGGACAGCGCTTCCGAGAGCGGCCCAGCCCCTTTCCAGGACCTCCAGAGAGAGTGAGTCTTCTCAGACGTGTGTCCCCCTCCTTGTGCCCGCCCTGGCCGTGTCCCCAGGCACCCCACAGGGGCCGTGGACGTTGGGGCCGTGGACGTTGGGGCCGTGCCCTCCATCCCTCCCTCTTCCCGGCAGGCCGGCGACGCGGGGGCAGCGAGCCGATTCCCCTGACCTGAAGAAGCGGCGCATCCACCAGTGCGACTTTGAAGGCTGCAATAAGGTCTACACCAAAAGCTCCCACCTCAAAGCTCACCGGCGGATACACACGGGTAGGGGCCAGCGCCGCTCATACCCCTGCCTGGCAGGGTCAGGATCAGCGCTCCCCGGCTCCTGACGGGCTGGGGACAGCCAGGATGGGCTGGGGGGATGATTGTGGTCCGTCCCTGGGCTCGGGGGGTGTCTTTTGGGACGGCAGCACCTTGTGCCAGGGCTAAGGGTGGTGCTTCACGGGCTTGGGGAGGCACTTTGGGGGTGCCGCCAGGGGCTGGGAAGTCTTTAGGGATGCTGGCAGCCTGTGTT
>NW_009647569.1:732105-732621 GCF_000708025.1 Charadrius vociferus | reverse complement strand
CGTCTAGGACGCCGCCCGCAGCTTCTCCCCCTCCGACCACCTGGCCCTGCACCGCCGGCGGCACATCATGATGTGAGGAGCCCAACTCCCTGAGGGGCACCTGGCTGGGATGGGGGCGACGGCAGTGGAAAACGGGGGCTTTTCCCCCCCCTTCCCACGCTCGGCGGAGGGACTGTGGGAGCAGAGAGACTGAGCTCTGCCCAGCGGCGGGCGAACTGTGGCTGCTCCAGGAGCCCCAGTGGCACAAGATGTCAAAAGATGGTTTCCAGACTGGTCCTTCTTCACCCTCGCTCCCGTTTCTTGTTTTTCCTGGGCTTCTCCTCCCCGCTCGCGACGTCCGGAGGTTCCTCCTTGACTCCTTGCCCAGGAATCGCCCAGCATCGGCCTCCGGCCCTGCCTGTCTGCCTCTTCAACCTCTTGCCCACCTCCATCTCGTGTGCTGGCTGTCCCCTGCCACCTCCCAGTCCCCGTGGACACAATGTGGGAGCCACGGCAAGGAGAGAGGAGGGGGGGGGG
>NW_009647569.1:730613-731351 GCF_000708025.1 Charadrius vociferus | reverse complement strand
TCGTGGGAGGGTGGCCGGATTCGGGGTTGGAGCCTTGAAGCTGCTGGGAGATGGGAAGGGTGCTGGGGGGGCTGTGACGCCCCCTCCCCACCCAGTGCCGGTGGGGGGAGCTTCCCGAAAGCTCCTGTTGAGCCCATGCCTTTGGCTCAGGGGATGCTGGGCTGTTTGGGGAGGGGGGAACCGGTGTGGGGAGGGCCTGGCGGGGGCAGAGCCCCCCCGTCCCCTGAAAATGATGCTGTCAGGTGTTTGGGAAATGACTTTTCCTCTCTGCTCTCCAGCTGCCAGCCGAGGTGTTTCATGGGGCAGAGCTTGTCCCCAGCCCCGTGATTGTCCCTGACCCTCTCGGGGCTGGGCATGGCCAGGGGGCCAGTCCTGTTGGTGGCCGGTCACAAGCGGTGTTCCCGGCCCCCACTCCTTGCCCTAGAGACGGCGAGAAACCCCCGTGGGGGAGGCTGTGAAAACCCTGGGGGGGGAATTGGGGGTTTGGGGGCTGCTCCGTTCCTCCCAGCTTTTGGGGACGCAGCATCCATCTCACCCCCCTGCTCTTTCCCGAGCCCCTGGCTGGGGGTGTGTGTGGGGTGTGCATTTCTGGTTTCCGTTTTATTGTTCAAAAAAAAACCCCAAACCAACCCACAAAAAAAACCCCAACAACATGCAATTTTAAACTCTGGAGCTGTGATATTTATACGGAACTGTTTGACCTTTTTTTTTTTGGTTTCCATTTTTTTTTTTTTTTTT
>NW_009647569.1:729375-729809 GCF_000708025.1 Charadrius vociferus | reverse complement strand
GGGGGGTGGGGCATTTGAGGACTCAGGTGGGCACTTTGTGGGTGCTGGCACCCTCTGCCAGTATCTGGGGAGTGGGTCCATTAGGATCTCAAGGAGGCTCTTTGGGGGTGCTGGCACTCAGGGTGAGGGAGTGTGCGTGCTGGCACCCTGTGCTAGAGACTGGGGGTGCCTTTTGGGGACTTGGGGGCCCCTTTGTGGGTGCCAATATGCTCTGCCAGGGGCTGCGGGGGGCTTTTGGGGGTGCTGTCACCCTCTGCCTCGGTTTGTGGGGTCTGGGGGGCACTCTGGGAGCACTGCAGACCGTGGGGAGCACTTGGGGTGTGCGCTGGCCCTTTGGGGGTGCTGGTACCCAAGGCCATGCCCCGGGGACCCTCCTGCACCCCCCACCCCTATGGCTACTTATGGGGGGCCGCTGGGGCGCCCCCCTCCCCCAC
>NW_009647569.1:726846-728085 GCF_000708025.1 Charadrius vociferus | reverse complement strand
GCCTTGCCCTGGGGCCCCTCCTGCACCCCCCACCCCTATGGCTACTTATGGGGCGCTGCCGGGGCTCCCCCTTCCTCACCAGCATCCCATCCTGGGGTCCCTCTGCCGGGGAGGGCTCCCGGTGCCCCCCCATGGTGTGCTCGGCACCCCAGGGCCCCCGTGGGACCGCGGCTGTGCCGTGGCGGTGCTGCCACTACATTCGCACACCGCCTGTGCACGGGGGTGATGTAGTGAACCCCACGGGGTGCCCTTCGCTGTCCCCACGGGGGTGACCGGGTGATGCTGCAGGTGGGTGTGGGGGGATGCGCACCCCAAAATACCATCTCAGGTCCTTCTGGTGGCGTGGGTGCGGTGCTGTGTTCCCCCTACACGCAGCACTCATGCAGCCGGTGGCGCCCATGGACCGCGCCGGGTGACACGATGCTCCAGAGCCACCGTGGGAGCGGCCGGGGCAGAGGCGCTGCTTGGGTTTGCCTTTGGGGGGGAGCAAATGGCCAACGGCAACAAGAAGAGGCGCTTTGCCGGCCAAGAGACCACCCGAGACGATGGTGTTGCGTGAGGATTTGACTTTTGTGTGTCAAACCTTGAGCTGTTTTTCCCCAGACGTGAGCCGGACGCTGAGCGGTGGCTGTGCCTGCGGTGCGAGGCTTTGCCAGGGGTGACGGGGAGATGCTGGCGGCGCCGAGGCGCTGTTTCCCCAAGAAAAACACCTTCTTGTGCACGATAACCCTCCGCTGGAAGGTGGCCTGCGAGCGCTCGGCTCCGGCTCCGCAGCTCCGGCACGGTGAGACCTGCGGTGACCGGGGAGCGGCCACCGGGCTGAGAATGGTCCCCAGTCCCACAGGGCTCAGCCTCGGTGTTCCCCTCCCAACCCATCCCCAAACGCTTGTTTTCTCTCCCAAATTAATGCAGAAAACCAGAGAAAGCGCTGTGTCCCTGCGCAGGGATGCTGAGCGCTGTGTCCCCACGTAGGGACGGTGACGGTGGCTGGGACAGAGCTGGGGTTGCACCCAGAAGGGGCGCTGAGACCTGGTGGGGGGAGAAACTCGCCGCACTGGTGACACGGACAGCTCTGGCTGCAACCTGGTGGCATGTACCACCCGTGTGTCCCCATGTCACCCCTCCAGCTTTGTCATACCCCCAGAGAGGAAAACTCTGTCAACTGCTTTTCTCAGCTGACTGCGCTCACGCTGGTGGCAATGCGGTTTTGGGGCAAAAGTGCCTTTTTCCATATTCCCC
>NW_009647569.1:720182-726688 GCF_000708025.1 Charadrius vociferus | reverse complement strand
GGGGGGGAGTGTCTTTGCCACCCCCCCCAATTCATGCAGAGCCGCTTCCCCCAGCACATCGTGGCCCGGGGACACCCCACAATATCTTGGGGGTGATGCTCCTGGACCTTGCCAAGCCAGCCCTGCCCTTGCAGCGCCACCCAACGAGCCGTCACCTGCCCGTCCCTCTGTCCATCCGTCCTGCTTTGCCTCTCCCGCGAGTTGGTGGGGTCGGGCGGTTGGCTGGAGCGTGATGGCCTGAGTGTCCTTATGGAGGCGAGGCAAACACTCCAGCCCCTGAGCAAACATCCCTCCTGGCTGGCCCCACTCGCCTCGCCACCGTTGTTGGATGAGTTGGGGAAGCCCTCAGAGCCCCCCAACCGTGCTGGCACCCCTTTGTGGGACCTCCATCCTCTACCTAGCTCCGATTTCATCCCCTTCATCCTTTCTCCTGCCTCTAGGAGACCTTTTGAGGTGCTGGACTTCAGCATCCCTCAGCAGGGCGCCGCTGGAGGGCTGGGTGAGTCCTCGGTGTGGGCTGAGGTGTGCGGTGGGAAGGTGGGGTGAAGCCCCCAGGTCTTGAGAGGGGGCACAGAAATGGGGTCACACGTGTGTGTGGGGGGGTCACACAGGGTCCTGTGGCAAAGGGACATCAGTCTTTCCTCCAGCACAGGCAACACCTTACAGTTGAAGAAGACACTGAGATCCTACCAAAAAGGCAGCAGGGTGCTAACCCCTCCCTAGGGTTGATATCATCATCTCATGAGGTCCTGCTCTGCTATGTAAAGCCCTGAGGGTGCTAACTGGCCGTAATTGCCCTAAACAGCCTCACCTGAGACCTCCACCCCACACCCATGGGCCCAGGAGCCCATTTCAGCTCAGCTTGGGGCCTCCAGCTCCTCTCTGAGATGTGTTGTAGCTGTCTCAGCCCCACCACAGCTATGGACACTGCTGGCTCCTCAGCTTGACCTTGGCCCTGCCTTGTGCTTGTGAGCCTGGTCGCTACGCTGGGCCTGCTGGCTGGGTTGTCACCCCCATGGGAGCTGCTGGCCCTCACCGTGCCCCACGTATGGGGACACGCATCTGGTGACCTTCAGGGTGAGGCTGCAGGCAGCAGTTGGCAAAGCTTCTTGACCCTGAAGCTGTCCAGGACCTATTTTGGAGACAGCAGAGCTGAATCGTGTCCCCTGTGACACCCCCGGGTAACTTCTCCATGTGTCTGAGAGTCTCCAATACCTTTTTGGTGTCCAACCAACATCATCGAGATGTCTCCTTCAGCCTCTGCTTGTGCCCAGGCCAAGGTGAACCCCAGGAAAGCCTGATGCCATCTCCTTTCTGGAGACAAGCGGTACCTGAGCTTTGGCAGAGCTGCCAGACCCCGTGGGCAGGGGGGGTCACCCAGGGCCGCATCCTCTTGGTGGATCCTCCGGTGGCTGGATGGGGTTGTGCTCACAGCTTGGTTCTCCCCTGGGTGGGCGTTGGTGGGGTTTCCCTGTGCTCTTGGGGCAGACCTGGGCTTTGCTGCAGCTCTTGGTGTTGTCTTTATTTTTCGGGTGTCGCTCTTCCAGGCGGGGCTCGAGGAGGGCAGGTGGTTAAAACCCCCTCCGTGTGTACCGTGTCTCCCTTCTGCTGGGTTTATTCACGCTTTGTGCAGGGCTGGTGGGACAGGACCTCCAGGTCCATCCCCGCAGCCTTGGTGCGAGCATGGGGACACCGCCCCCTGCCCCCCCCGCCTCAGGTTGTTTTCTGGGCTGAGAAAAGGTCCAAGGCTGTTTTTTGGGGAGGGGGATGAAGGCAAGATATCTTCCCCTTCCTTCCACCCTGCTGTCTGTGCTGGAAACAGACCTCAGCCTCAGGCCCTTCTGCTTCCTCACCACCCTCCTCCTCTGCCAGGAAAGCTTGGGGGTGCGACACCTCCCACCATCACCCGGCTGGGGACACTGGGAGCTGGGGGGTCTTCCCGGTTCCTCGGGGCTCTTTCGCCATCGCCCAACCATTTTCCACGGCCTCTCCTTACATCATGTCCAGGCTAAGAATTTAGCAATCCCAAAATTGCTTCCCCCAACGCACGAGCAACGGCTGCGTGGGGGGATTCAGCCTGTCCGGGGGAGGGGGGGGGTGTTCCCACTTGGCTGGTGGCATCCCCACCTGTTGGGGTGCACCAATGGGGTGGTGATGCTCATCCGTCTCCTTGCTCCGGGGTCACCCAAGGTCCCTCCGGCCGGTTTCTTGGCCCTTTCCCGGTCCCGGCTCACGCCAGGCAAGGGGGTGCCGGGGGGCCTCTGCCGCCTGCCAGCCCGGCACTGCTCAGACTGGTTTAGCAAGTGGATGGGGTGGCCGCTTTCCCTTTGAAGGACTCCCAGGAAGGATTTGATGGCTGGAAACCTCCCGAGGAGGAGAGAGGAGGAGAAAGGAAAAGACAAAAATAGGTGGTTTTGGGTTTCGGTGGGGGGAAGCGAGGCGGCACGTTGCTCCAGTAGCTTTGCAGACCTTTGTCTCCTGGTGGTGGTGAAAGGCAATCTGCGGAGGAGGGGGGGATTGCGTGTGTGTCCCTGTGTCCTCCTTCCCTGGCCAGCCCACAAGGCTCCCAACCAGCACTGAGGCTGAACCAGGAGCTCCTGGCCTAAATCTGGTGTTGCCTTGCCCCAAGGAGGTGGATTCGGAGAGGACTTGGAGATGTCCACCATGACGCAGCGAGAGGTGGGTACTCTGGCGACTGCTTTGGGGGGGGCGGATGGATGAGTTTGGGGGCAACAGCAGGGTGAGGAAAAGCTGCTGCAGGAGGAAAGCAAGGCTTGGTGACCCCAACCAGGGTCTGGCCCCCCTTCCCCTGCCCCACGTGCCTGCCACCACCTACTTGGTGGGATGTGCTGCAGGAACCCAGGCAGGGATGGGGCCAGGGCTGTGATGCTGGGCTGTCACCCATGCAGGGTGGCTTCTGGGGCTTTCGTGTGACCCGGTCCAGTGGTGGCTGGTTCCCACCAACTGGTGAGGTCTGAGGATGGGTGTGAGCCCCTGGAGCTGAGCCAGCGCTGCTGGGGACCAGCTGGGGGTGCCTCTGGCTGCCAGCAGTGCCTGGCATGGTTTGGGAGGTGGGAGCCGAGATTTATTTCTCAAGCTGATCCACATTTCCTCAAAGTTCGGAGCCTTTCTTGCCTTTTCACTCAAGTCTCTGTAACTCAGCCCAGGGCTTTACCTTCTGGCTCCTGCACCGGTGAGAGGAGGACCTGGGTGTCCTTCCTCGCCATTCCCATGAACCCCGAGTGCTCGATCCCCTCCCAGTGCCAGGTGGGGGGATCAGGGTCTGGCCCCCCAGTTCTTCCCCACCAAATCCCATCAAGCCCCATCCCCTCCTTCACATTGCAGAGAGGAGGCTTCAGCTATGGCCTTGGGTTTGAGAGGCCCTTTTAGCTCCACCACAGACCCTCCTTCACCCTCCTCACAGGGTCTCCCTTCCCCAAACCCCCTTCAGCATCTCCTTGCCCGGCTGTCGCGGTTTCACTTAGGATGGAGTTAACTTTTTTGCCAGCAGCCGATGTTGTTCTACGTTTTGGATTTGGGATGGGCAGAGTGTGATGGCGCACTGGTGGTTTTGGTTGTTGCAAAGCTCTCGAGGCCTTTTCTGCTCCTCGCGCCGCCCTACCAGTGAGTAGGCTGTGTGTGGGGAGGCACAAGAAATTGGGAGGAGACACAGCTGGGACAGTTGACCCCAACTGACCGAAGGGGTGTTCCATGCCATGGGACGTCATGCTCAGTATATAAAGCTGAGGGAGGAAGAAGGAAGGGATGGGACACACTTGGAGTGATGGTGTTTGTCTTCCCAAGTCACTGCGATGGAGCCCAGCTGTCCTGGGGATGGCTGATTGTGCACCTTCTCATGGGGAGCAGGGAAGGAATTCCTTGCTTTGCTTTGCTGGCGTGCGCAGCTTTTGCTCTACCTATTAAACCGTCTTTATCTCAACCCACGAGGCGTTTTTCCTCACTTTTACTCTTCCAATTCTCTCCCCCATCCCAACCCGGGGGAGCGAGCGAGTGGCAGCGTGGTCCGAGGTGCCGGGGGGGGGGGAATCACAACAACCACCGAAGAGGATTCTTGCACCTGAGGAACACCGGGAGGAAAGCGGGTTGGGTAGCCGGGTCACGGGGGAGCTGCTGTTATCACTCTTATCTTGCTCGAGCAAAACGTGCTGTCCTTGGTGTGGCGTGGCACGTGGGGACAAAACAGGACCTTAGACCAACGCCAGTCGGGGTACGCCGGGCTCTGTGGGTGCAGCATGGCGTGGCCTCCTTGGAGTCTGCGGTGAGGGTGGATGGAGCAAAGTGCCCGTCGGGGATGACAGACTCAAGGCCGTTTCCCTTCCTGCGGAGCCGGCGGTAGATAAGGGCGCTGCAGATGGCTTTGGCCCATCCCCGAAATGAAAAGCGGCTCCGCCTTGGGCAAATCGTTGCCAGGTTGATGTCCGCTGGGCAGGCGCAGCCCGGCGTGCGCCCCGCTTCCAGGAGTGGGGTTCATCCGGCCCCGGTGCTGCAAGCCCACGCTCCAGTGATGGGATCATCGATGCTGATCATCGTCTAGCTGCTTTCAAGAACGGGCTTGGGTTGTTGTTACCACCTCCTCCACAAATGGAAAGAAGGCGCTACAGAGCCAGCCCCACATCTGCCTTTGCATGGGGCAGCCCTGCTGTGCTCCTCACCCCCCGGGACCCCCTCCCTCAGCTGCCACCATCAAGCTGCTGTTGCGTGGTGGGTTTCCATGTCCATACATGGTTCTGCAAGGCTTGGTGGACGTGTCCTCCATCTCCCTGGCGTTGCCTAGGACCCCATCCTGCCCCTGATGTCTGCTCCAGCGGCATCACGGCTTCCCTGGAAAGCAAAGCCACACGGGGAAGGTGCTCCTGGCACAGCCCAAGCTGTTCCCCACATTTCCTTTTCCAAGGGCTCAACGTTTCTGACTGTCCTGTCCCGCCACCGCCAGAGCTGAACTTCCCTTTGTTCAGCACGAGCGGTTCCTCGGGAGGACCTGGCCGTTGGTCCAAAGTCTGGCATCAATATAAACTGTTTGCGCGGCGTATTTGTTGTACGTTTATGCTGCCAGAGGCCACGGAGTTGTTAAAACCCGGCCGGTCCCCACCCCGCACTGCTTTCCCCGTGTTTATTAAGGGCCTCGTCCTGCTCGGGGCGAAGCCTTCTCACAACTGGAGGATGTTTTACGCCGACTCTATAGACCCGGTGCCCTCGGGGACGGTGTTTCCCAGGCGGCGTTTCGGAGCCGTCACCCCTCACCCCGCTCTCTGGCATGCTCAGCCCCACAGCTGATGCTTTTCGTGGACCATGGCGTGGATGTGGCATGGGGGGATGCCGGCCACGAGACACCAAAACTCACCGGCCGCGGCTCCTGGCATGGATTGAACGATCACGGGCCTTGACCAGGCGTGTGGCTAGTGTGAAGTCCCCGTGGCACCCCCTGTGCTCGCCGGGGTGGCCACAACCCCATGGGAATAGGCTTTCCTCCTTCCTGGCAGGAGCTCATCTCCCGTCCCTTTGGCCGGGGGCTTACAGCAGCCTTGGCTGCCCCCCACCCCTATTTCTGTGGTCCCTGTGTCCCCCTGAAGGTGCCGGGGATGTCCCGGGATGGTGGGACAGCAGCAGCCCCCCTGCAAAGGCACAGCCTATGGGGGTTCCTGCCCAGGAGGCACCCGAAAGCGGGGCAGGGAGGTCTTAGGGCTGGTTTGGGGTGGATGAGCCCAGAGGGGGAGAGAAGACCCCATGACCACGGTCTTACTTAGCCTGACACAGCACGGCGCCTCGGGAAGGTGCTGGGCACAGTTTCCCTGGATGCAGACGAAGGATAAAAGGAGATTTTTTCTTTTTTTTTTTTTTTTCCCCCTTCCAGAAAGGTGATTTTTATTCCCTTGTTGCTCTGGCTTTTTACATGCTTTTTTCCCCCGCTCTGAAAAAGAGAGACCCCAACGCAGTTGCTTGGTTTCACCGTGGCAGCCGAGCTGGAAAGCACCGTGCCCTCGTATCCGCACCTTTTAAACTTTTCTTTTGTTGTTGGTTGTTTGGTTGGGTTTTTTTTTTTTTTTTTCCTTCCCTTTCCCCCTTCACTTAATCTATTTATTTTTAAATAAAAAAAAAATAAATCTTTTTCTTCCCTGGGAATGACAAGTGCGAGCAAGCAGGAACCTCCTTGTCTCTAAAAATCAGTTTTCGTGCAAAATTCAGCCGTTTGTTGGAAAACGGCATTTTCTTATTAAAAAAAAAACCAAACAAACCCAACAAAACAACAAACAACAAAACACATTGCTTTTAAAAATTAAAATAAGCGCCTTGTTTCGGCACAGAGGACGCAATTTGGGAGAGAGTTTCCCCGCTGTGGGTTGTTTCGGCCCTTCCCCAGCCCCGTGGGTGGGCTCCAGCCCCGGAGGAGGGTCCGGGGTTGGGGTGCCACCAGTGGGACCGAGTCCCTCTGTCCCGGCGAGACCCGATGCGCCGTGCTGGTGCTGCCCTGGGCGCCATGGCGGAGC
>NW_009647569.1:718281-718834 GCF_000708025.1 Charadrius vociferus | reverse complement strand
GGGGGGGGGGTGGCTCTAGACAGTGGGGATGCTATAGGGGTTTTAGGCATCTACAGGATTAGGCAAAGTTGAAAGTGGGTTTTCTAGGATCTGACTGATGAAGTGGAGCACTTGAAGGGCTGCGACCCCCGGGAGGGCACCCCCATGGTGGGCGGCTACGGTTCGACGGGGGGCAAGGGGTTGGGGCTGTGTCTCCACTGCCCGCTTCCCCTCTCCCAGCAGCACTGATGGGACAGTTTTGGGGCTCCGTGCTTCCGAGGGAGGTGGTGAGATGAAGGCAGCATCTCCACCGATGTGTTTCCATATGATGCCCAGGTGATCCAGCATCCACAGAGGCCATGAGGGGTGGTCATGGATGCAGGGGTCAAAATGGGGGGAGAGGGCCATGCAGCACCCTCCTCCTTCCTCTATGGTGGTCCCGGCTCGGTGCCTCTCCCCGTAACCCCGTGGCTGATTGAGCCTCTGCCCCTCTGCGCTGGGTTCGGGTGGGTTATCTGAAGTCGGGGGGGTTGTGTGGTGGCTCTTCAGAAAGGTGTGGGTTATCTCCAAGGCT
>NW_009647569.1:688336-718269 GCF_000708025.1 Charadrius vociferus | reverse complement strand
GCAGCTCCCTGTTGCGTCGGGGGGGAGGGTGAGGTTTGCTTTCTCTCTGCCCTTTGTAGCCCCGGCTGCCGGGTGGGATTAGGCAGTGGGGCTGGTGCTCGTCCCACACCTTGGCCATGGCCATGGCCAGCCCCGTGCCACTTCTTGTCCTCCTCGTGGGGGACGTGGGGATGCAGAGCCCACCCGTGGTTGGAAACACCTTCACCCCATGACACCATCCTTGCTGCCCTTCAAAGGGAAGAGGGGTTTCTCACCCGAGTTTGGTCCCTGGGGTAATGCCACCCCATGGCTGGTTTTCTCTGGGGCGGAGGCAGCTGAGAGTGGGCCTTGGGGTGTGGCCCACCAGAGATGTCATCCCTTTGCCATAAGACAATCCTATGTCCCTTTATGGACCATGGGGTCCCTGGGATGGTGGTGAGAAAGCTGCAGGGCTGGAGCTGAGCACCAGCTCACCCATGCATCACCCGCTCAGCCCCCAGCAGCTGCAGGAGGACTTCTTGCAAACCCACCCAGGGTGAAGCGTTATGGGTGGCAAAACCCCAACAGCCCAGGGCTGGACCCCACATCTCCTGGGGAGGAGTTTTCCGTGTGTTTGGCCCCCTTTCTCTTTGGCTGTGGTTGTTGTAGAAGAGATGCTGAGGAAGGTGCCGTAGCTGGAGGGTGGAAAAGCTGGATGGCTGCAGGTCTGGGAAACCCTTCGCGCCGGGAGGGTGTTTATCGGAGCAGTTTGACAAGACTTATGGAAAAGGCTGTGACCTGTCAGAGCTCCAGCACTGGCTATCGCCCACGGGGCATTTCCCCCTGCTCCAGCTCTCCGGACTTGTGTCTCCCCGATCTCCGGCAAAGAAAGGAGCAAACTTGCAGCTAATCTCTTTTATCTGGCTGGTTGCAAAGTCCCCCACCACCCCCACCACTCCCTCCACAAATTGCTTTTCAAACAAGAGTGGATGGTGGGAGCTATTTGCTGTCGAAAATTTTATTCGATCTGAGTCAGGTGGAAATAGTCAGGATCCTTTGTGGAGTTCACGCTTAGTTTTTCCCTTTTCTCTGCCTTTCCAGCCGCCCTGCCCCTAATTAAAAAAAAAAACAACAACAAACCAAACCCCAAACAAAACCAAACAGAAAGAAAAGAGGAGAGAAAAGGGCTTGTGAGAGAAAAGCACTTTTCCTTTCTGATTTGAGTCACATCGGCCAGAAACAGAATTTCCCCCTTCAAATCTCAGTAGGCCGCTGCTAGAAGGAAGCTAAAAAATAATAATAAATGAAACCAAAAGCACAGTGTATTCGGGCAAGGGAAGCATTTCAGAAGAAGAGGAGGAGACGTTCGCTTTGCATGGCTGTAGGCACCCCCCGATGAGCAAGGGGGGCTGGGGTACCACCGGGGCTCATCTGATGTTCCCACCTTCCTGCACTTTGGTCTCCAGGTCTGACTGGCCAAAGCAGCTCCCAGGTGGTTGTTGTTGCCTGGGGATGTCCTGGGGCTGGGGAACCCTCCTGGGATTATCTGCTGCTTGTCAGGTGGGTGACTCTGTCCCTCTGGGCTGGGCTTGACCTCACAGTAGATGAGCTACCCCACTGCCAAGTCATCTAAGCCACCCCATCACTCCTGACCCTCCTGGAGCCACATGTAGCTTCATGCCATGGTCTTCCTTGGGTGTAAGTGTGGTCTGTGGTCCTCGGTGGTGCAAGCCCGATCCCTGCCCTCCTGCGAGAGCTGTCTCTGGGCTGCAGTGATGGAAAGTGAGATGGTGAGAACAGACCCAGGTTCCCGCAGTCCTGGAGCTGTTTATAGAAGGAAGGTTGCCAGCATGGTCAGGAAGGAGATGGCACTTCCCCTGCTCCCTGCCCAAAATGTGCAGGACAGGAGCTGGTTCCTAATGCTCCTAGAGTTGTGAGGAGCACAAGGTGCTGGTGAGGTGGAAGTGGTGGCCTACACTGGCCTCCATGGCTGGGTTGGCTAAATTAAGGTTTGGGGGGAATGGGGGCTAGCGGGGGTGTTGGCCCTACCATTGCCTTCTGGGTGCAATCACGTGTCCTCAAGGATTTGGGAAAGCCAGTGCCTGTCTCAATGGGTGATACCAGCCATGAGTTCAGAGCTGCTGTCTGATGTTGGAAGGTCAGTTGAGTTTGCAGCAACCTTGAGTGAGGTCAGGACCTGGTGAAGAAGCTGCTGGGAAGAGAGATGGACAAAACCCACAGCCTGTCTCCTGGTTTAACCCCTTGCCTACTTGTAAGGGCAGTTGTGTTGAGGCTGGTGAGCACCCAGCAGGGCCAGAGGCTGTCATGGGTGATGAGGAAGATCCTGGTGAGTGCTGCTGGAGATAGCCCCAAACCAGCTTGTCCTTCATTGCCTCCCTTTCCTTGGGTGGGCGATGCTGCTGCGAGCTGAGAAACGAGAGAAAACGGCTCCATTTGTGTCCTCTAAGCCCAGTTCCTATCCCACAGGCAGTTTCTCAACCCTGTGCTTGGTGCACCTCCCTTCTGCCCAGCCCGAGGGCTGGGTGGGGGGCTCGCATAGGAAGAAAACAGCTCCAGCATCTAGGAGGTGCTTGAACAGATTAGATGGTATCAGGATGGTGCTGTTCCCCGAGAGCTTTTCCTGGAGCTTCAGATCCTCGGTACCAAGAACGGCATTTCCCAGACCCTTTCAATGGAGTGGACGTAGGTGCCATGGTGTTCCTCTGACTTTATTCTGGCAGGGATTTTGCTTCTGGTATCACAGGAGAAGCCAGGCCTAGCATTTTTAGGTGTGCTTCAGCTTTCTAGACAATGCAGGAGCTGTTTCAATCCTGCTCTGTCCCTGCGGTGTCCTGTGTGCTGTGTCCTGCATCTCATGGGTGTGAGGCCCTTTGGCCACATCCTTGTCATGACCGTGGCTGTGCTGGGGTGGTGACGCTGTTGGACCAGCGATGGGCTTTCCTGCTCCCTGGTGCTCCAGCATCTTGCACAGCCCAGTTGGAACCAGGGTGATGGTCTTGCTCATCAGATGTGGTTTGTATCGGGGCCAGGGAGGAGTCCTGCTCCAGTTTATTTATCAGTAGAGATGTACAAGTCCACAGCACAGCTGTCAAGGGGTGATTCATTTCCTTGGGCTGTCAGGAGTTGCACGCAATGAATGAATTCAGCTTTTCTGTGGGGGAAAAGGGAGATGGCAGCTTTGGAGTTTTGCTCTGGGCCTGTAAGGAGATGCTGACAGCTCATTGTGGCTGGGGATAGCTGAACCTGGGCATCTTCCTGCAGTTTAATGTCCCTCCTTGGGTGCTCAGAGGGGACTGAAAATATTGCGTCCTCTCCTGGGGTCCTCCTTGTGCCCAGCACGCTCAGGAGAAGAAGGTCACGCTGCTGAATGTGGCCCCAGGTATGGGGACACCACAGACACGAGCTCAGCGGTGTAGTGCTGGTTTTCCAGGCCGTGCCCGTGTGCTGCCTTCGGTCCTCACCCGTCCTTCGCTCCACCAGCTAAGCAGGGATCGGAGCTCCGGCCTCTGCCAGGATCCCACATTTACAACTGTGCAAACAGGCGTGGAAACGGAGCGGGACGGTGCGATCTGCTGAGGATTCGGTGACTCAGTCCCTTCTTCCTCATTCCGACCTGCTCAGTCCAGGTAACGCGGTTTTGTGGGCAGTCTGAAGTCGTGGCTCTTCCCTCCCTCTTGGGTGAGCGGGATGGTCTGCCCTCTGGGATCCTCCTGGCTTTGCAGAAGGGTTCAAAAACGTTCATGCATTCCACAGAAGCGTGCAAAATTCATTTTCACAGAATCACAGGATCACAGAATGGTCAGGGCTGGAAGGGACCTCTGGAGATCATCTAGTCCAACCCCCCTGCTAGAGCAGGGTCACCTACAGCACGTTGCACAGGACAGCGTCCAGGCGGGTTTTGAATGTCTCCAGAGTGGGAGACTCCACAACCTCTCTGGGCAGCCTGTGCCAACGCTCCACTACCCTCAAAGTAAAGAAGTTCCTCCTCATGTTAAGATGGAACTTCCTATGTTCAAGTGTTCCTATGTTTCGAAGTGTGCCAGCAAGCCCTGAGCAGGCTCGAGGGGTGTGCAGAAACAGATTGGTGACCTGAAGATGTCATGTCAAAGGCTGGGCAAGGAAGAACGGGCTCACTTCACCCCTTTCAGCACAAGTCAAGATGGTGGGTTGGCAGCTGGTGCGGCTGAGCCCTTGGTGGCCTCTGGCTAGAGGGATCTCGTGAGGGAGGGATCCTTTCAGGCTGTTTTGCTTTGGGGTCAGCTGGAGCCTGATGCTTCCAGAGCCAGCCCGCAGGTTTGCAAGTCCAATGGGCTTTCTGTCTGGCAGGTGTCTGCAGGGCCACGGGAAACTAAGCTAGAGTCCCCAGAAAGGATGAATTTGTCCCTCTAATTTTGTGGGAAGACCCTCAGGGACAGTCCCCAGGCAGGACGTCTGCCCACCGCAGCCTTGTGTCGGTGGGGGGGAAGTGGGGGGCTCACTGTAGGTCAGATCCTGTTGTGGGAGCAGGTCCAAAGTCAGCGGGGAGCTTGCTACGGCTCAGCAGGCTTTGGATAAAACCAGTGTTACCGGTGAGGCAAAGACCGGGAAATTTGGGGCATCTCAGCCACCGTGTTTGGTGGGTTTTTTTGTTTTTTTTTTTTTTTAATCCCCCAAACCCACAGACTTCCCCATGCGAGCGCGGATGCGCACGCAAGCGCTGCTGGAAGCAGACGAGGTGTAGGATGAAACGACTTGGCCGAACTTTGAGCTCGTTGGAGCACAATGGCTTTGTCCCGGTGGTACAAAGGCCGATTGTTCTGCTCGGGGGAAGTTTGGCTCGGCAAGGTGGGGAGCGAGAGAAAGGGACAGCGCCGAGAAAGAAAAAGATTACAGGCGTGCTGTTCCTCGTCCTCCTGCGCAGCCCTCGCTGGAACCTGTTTTCCACTCGCCGACATGGGAGGGGTTGCAAATTAGCCAGAAAACCATGTTGTTTGTTGGGTTTGGTTTGGCTTTTTTTTTTTTTTTTTTTTTTTAGAAGGCTTAAAAGGCAGGTATTTAAGGGAGGAGACAAGCAGGGGACTCCGACTCCATAATACATGCAACGGATTTCCCTTTATCGCTCTTCCTGAACGGTCTGTGGGAAGCAAACACAGTCATCTGAAATTACTCACGAAGGTCTCAGGTAGTGCATTTCTGGCCGGTGCATCATCAACTGTGAATTTTCCCCTCTCAAACCTGTTTGGTCAGCTACCTACGCTATTTTGTTCTCGTTCCCTGGTCCAGTGAGTTCTTTTATCTAACCCATCCACTGCAAATAATCACACTTACGACCGTCATGTTAGCTGAGCCCCTTGATTAGAATATTTGCTTTTCTTGTGCTCCATTGGTGAATTACATGAGTCACAGGGTACAGTTGGTGTTTGGGGATTGGATAACTAATGTTTACAATTCAGATGTTCTCAGAACTTGAGCTAGCATGAAAACTCTCAAAAAACCCCCATGGGCTGTTTACCACATCAAAGAGGTTCAGCCCCTTCCAAGCTCCGATTGAAACTCAAACAAAGAATCTTTCATTAAGTTCAGAAATGCTTGGAGAATTCTCTGAAAATTATTATTTTTAAATGTTCTTTTTTTTTTTTTTTTTTAATGTGATGGGGACCTTCAAGTTTCCACCAAGGACAGGATTTGCAAGTATTAAAATGCATTTAATGACCTTGCTCTTTGTAGTATTTCCAGTACAAGCAAGAGGAGAGAATGGCAAGAAATTGGTCCCAGCATAGCTGGTCTGAAAATGCCGGTACTTATCACTTGCAGGAGAAAATAATATTATCCACCGGTTATGACGCCTATCGCATCTAAGGCAATTTGTTTCATGAATCTGAATCCGTCCCTGGAGAGGGCAGAGATATGTGGGTACCTTCTCACCAGCCAACTCAGCCCATTTTAGTGCTGCCTGTACAACATTGTCGTTTTCCATTTTGCTGCTCCTCAAGGACAGTTTAGGGAGCTGAACCTGGGGGTGGCTGACTATATTCAACTGAAAATCCTTCTCAGGAACAGAAGGTTTGGTGGTGTTCTCAAAAAATGTGGAAATGACCCAATTTTGTTAAATTGAACAGAAAAATTGGGGCATCTCCCCTTCCCACCTGATCGTGTAAAATGCTGCGGTTTTGGAACATAATGTTGCATTCTGAGCAACTTTCAATATCTGGTATTTTTGTGGTTCTGCGTCATGCTTTTGGGAGATCTCAAAATCATTAGTTTGGCTGACTGACATCACCTCTGGGACACGATGAGTGTCACAGCCCTCGTGTTTCCCAGGGGTTGGCAAGCCCCAGGCTCCAAAATGTTCTGTCTGGAGCTTCTCCAGGGCTTGGTGCCTTCTCCACGGGAACTGTCAATTGCCCGTTAACCGGCGTGTGCCATCATCGGTTGCCTTTAATTAACAGCAATTGGCAATTCATCTCTATACAGGGAAAAAATGGAAAGAGAGGGTTTAAGCTGAGGGAACGGATCTTGAGGAAACTCTTTGAGGCTTTCTGCTCTCCGAACCTGCTCCAGTGTCCCCCTCGGTCCCTGATTCGGGCAGTATCTTCTTGGCCTTGTATTGCGCCGGCTGCTGTGTGAGCTTACAAGAAAGAAGTTGTCCCGAAGACCTACTCGTGCAGACGCAATGTTTTCACCTGCCTTAGGGTTTGGTTTGTTTTGTTCTGCTAACTGGTTTGGCGAGGAAGTTGAGGGCCGCAAGGACAGTGGGATCTGCTGTCCGCACGTGAAACCTGACCTTGCTTTTCCCAGACGTGCATGGGGTGTTGCGTCTGCCTTGCGCGTTGTAGGGGAAAGAACAGGCTTTTTTGGCCTGTTTTATCGTTTGCTGAATGCCAGGAGGACTTCACAAGCCCCAGCAAGCAGCGGATGACTCATTCCGCCTTTGTCAGACCCTGCCCTTTTCTTCCGAACGGAGGAGGCGAGGTGATGAGTGTGAGCTTTTAGATAGTTTCAGTGAGGTGGAATGAATCCCACCCATAACCCAGCTGGGGAAGCTCCTTATGAGCTCTAACAGCCTCTCCCAGTCACTCTCAGTTCAGGACCTGTGTCACCTAACCAGAGAGGAGCTGCAAGGCTCAAGAACAAGCCCAGCAATAGCTAGAAACAGGTAGATGAAATTGTCCAGGGTCATCATGGGGAACTGTGACATCTGTGACCCTCCATCCTCTCAGGTTCAGGGGAGAGGGTGTGCTGGAGCAGAGGCTGCAACTGAGAAGGAGAATCGGAGCTGCAGGTGGGCTTGCTTCTAGCTGATGGTACCAGCAGGGGCTGCGCGACTACCCAAATTCAACTTTTGATTGTACGCATGCAGAAACCGGGGGAACGCTTGAGTTCCTGCATGCGTTGGCTGGGGCTAAAGTAGCTCCAAGCCTCCTGGTCTTCCAGGAGTTGAAATAACGTTAGATTTTTTCATCTTGCCAGACAAACCACCCAAATGACCATACCAGTTCACACCAGAAGTCTACTCGGCTCAGCCTCCTGCCACCAACAGTGGGTGCCCACTTAGTTTGACAGAGAACCTCTGGTTGGCTTTGAAGGGCTTGACCCCAGCCTTCGCTAGGCAAGAGCAGCTCAGAAATAGAAAGCTGTGTACAAAGGCATGACTCCCTTAAGCCCTCATGTCCTCTGCTCCCACACTTTGAGCTGCTCTCCTGCCCGGGCAGAGCAGGGAGCAATGGGTGAGGACAGACAGCTGTCCCCATTTCCTCACCTGCCTTTGGGCTCCATCCAGTGCTGAGGTTGTGCGTGGTAGTTCTGCCAAAGGGGAAACCAGTGTGGAGCTACTCTAATGTCAACCCAAGACCTCCCACCCTCATCTAGACCTGCCTAAGGCCAGATGGGCTGAATGGCCACTGTGTTCAGCAAGGCCTAGAGGTAGCTGGGCCAGAGCCTTCCCCAAGCTCAGCGTCTCCAAGGTCTACCCTGCAAGTTATTTTTCAGTCCATTTATGGCTCTGGTTTTGGAAAGGTTTCTGCTTGCTCTCCTAAAGCCCACTGAAGCCTGGCTGCTCCAAGCTGCTCCTCTTCCAGGCGCTCGACCTTGGAGTTGGATGAGGGTGTTTCTCCTAGTTTCCTTGGCCTTTGGGATTGCTGACTGTAGTGGCATGATTTCTGTGATAAATAACTGAGGTAGATTGCCTTTGAGTGAGTCTTTATCAGTTGTCGGAGGAAAGGAATAGCAAACAGAGTCAGCAAGTCTGCTGGAAATGTTGCTGCCTACTGGTTCAGCCAGAGGCCAGCCAACCTCCCAGCTGCCCACATCTGCCTTGGTGGTGACTTGTGGCCTCAAGGAAATTCCTTGTTTCTGAGAGGTGATACTTACCTTGGGTCGTTCCAACACAAGGGCAGGAAAGAGTATGGCAATAACCCTCCAGAGCGGCTCCTGGGCCATCCATGATCTGGCTCTGCTCCTGGGCCACACATGATCTCCTGGCAGAAACCTGGAGAAAGGGTTTATCTTTGTGGCCTTGTCCTGCTCCGGGAGTCGCTCTTGCAAGTGGAAAGGTGTGAAAGCTGGTGGGATAGATCACCTCTGGCAGTCTCCTCCATGGACTCCAGAGAGAGCTTCCACAGAGACTTCAGCTTGCATGCCCCCTTTCCAGGTGGCCAAAGCTAGCGAAGATGAATCTTGCCTCACTGCGTGTCATGCAGACAGGGCTGAATGCTTTGAGGGCAGCACTAGTTTCTTGGAGTTGCTCCTAACCTCCAGAGGAGTCCACCCGGAGCCTTCTGCAGCCCAGCACCCACCTAGACAAGTGCAGAATTCGGCTCTGCTGCCTGCCACGGTGTTTTGTTATTTACCCCAGCGAAGCACTTGGCCCTGCGTGTACTCGAAAGGAAGAGTCCCGGGGGTTTCTTTGCTAATCCCGTTTTGCAGAGAGTTCCAGAAGACTTGAGGAACAAACAGAAAATAACGTCGATCGAGGTCAATATCAAAACCAAATGATCAGAGAAACAAATATTTACTCAGGTCAATATTTAACTAGGAGACAATAAATGCTGATATTGAACCAAATCTGTATATAAATACGGTCTATTTATAACGTGTGCCTTTAAAGGGGTACTGCCAGGTACTTGCCATGGCTTTTGATTGATGATTATCCTCCCCATTGTTTGCTGATTCCCTTGGAGGCCGGAGTTTCATGCAGGTGCATGTATGAGAAAAAAAAGGCTGTACTGCGTAATCCCAGGACCCGGACAACCGGCGCAACCGTTGTCCCACGCACGCCTGTGCTGGGGAAGTGTTCCTCACCCCAAGGAAGGGACACCCTCCTGCCTTGCACCTGGAGCGGGGGTCCTGCCGTTCCCCCATCCCTTGAATCCCACCACCTCGTAGGGTTTGTGCCGCTGGTTGACCTGCACGGGCGAAGCCGGCGTTTTGCTTGCACCCCTCTCCCAAAATGCTCTTTGCATCGGGGACCAGTGCAGCGTGGTGGCTGGGGTTGGCCGTGAGCGGGAGTCGGAGACCCACTTGGGATGGGGGGGAGCGGGCTCGATGCCTCCCAGCATTGCAGAGAGGGATGGGGAGGGGAACCTGCGGCCGGGCAGGGGCTAACGCAGGGCTGGGAGCTGCCATGTACTGGAGAAACTTCTCCCCTCTTGGCCTCCCCGAGCCCTTCCTCCCCCCCTCAACCGTTCCCTCTGCCAACTTTACAAGCTCATTGCCTGTTTAGCAAACATTGATTTCTCTCCTTGTTCTCTGCTGCTGCCCGTGTGGTGACAACATCTGATGTTTCTATGGTGGTTTGTTATTTATCAACTTCAGATTAGAAAGCGTTTAATCATGGGAAAGACACGTCCCGCCTCCTGCCTCGACAGCCTGCAGTGCCTTGTGCTCTTCTGACGATGCTTGTGGTTGATCGCTGGCAAAACGGCATGGTTGGCTCCAGCGCCGTGTCTTTCTGCGCCGTCCCAAGAAATGTTTGTCTCGGACTCTGCGTGTACTGATCGGTGTCCTGATAACGCCTCACTATGCCTTTCACGATACCTGAACGAGGGATAGAGGTCTTCGAGGCAGGAGGTTCCTGCAGGATTTATGAAGATTGGCAGATGGCAGAAGGGGAGAGTCGTGTCATTGCCTATTAGCCACAGGAGAATCCACTCAGGGGAGAACAGGGCTTCGTTGGCTGCTTTCTTCAACGGGCAACCCCAGGGATGGGGTTTTGATGGTTTCACAGTGCTGGATGCTTCACACATGCAGGTCTTTCAGAGGCCGCTGAGGTTATCTTGCCCTCCAGGGAATTTCGGTCACCAGGTCCCAGGGTCGGATGTGCCAGGGCTGAGTGTAACACGGTCCTGCTGGTCCAGTGACACAAACTGGTGTCCAGTGGCCTTGTCTGGAGTGGACAAAGTGTTCATTCTAGCCCCTTTGCTTGCTTTTTGATGTTTTTTTTTCGCTTTCTTTTCTCTGGCGAGTTGAAAAGACCCTCCTCTGTGGTCAGAAATAGATGCTATGACTTTGAGGGGAAAATGCCCCAAGAGTTTAGTGCTTTTATTGTATGAAAGGCTGTTCTTACTGGCTTTCCCTTCCTGGCCAAACTGAAGATCCCAGTTTGAACACCTCTTGTCCTGGTTTGACACTTCTAAACTCGCAGAAGTTTTGTTGGTGTCTGCGTTGCCTGTATTTGCTCGCTTTTTGCCTGAGCTACTGACCTCGGATGCCCATGATGGCTGCTGGAGCCCTTGTTGATGCGGATGGTGGAGTCTGGGGTGTGCCGTCCTCCAGACCTTAAATCTCATTCTCATCTTTGGTGATTGCAATGATGGCATTGCTAGTGACCATAGGGGAAACTGGGCCACTGAACCCACTGAAGACCTGGTGGCTCTTCAGCTAGAAGGCCCCATAGGCTTTCTCCATCTAATCATGGTGGGTATCTCTTGCAGTATCAAGATGAACTGAGCTCCCTGGCTATGTGATAAGTTCAGTCCTTCTCAAAAAGGCAAGAAAATGGTTAATTCCCTGCCTGTGGCTGGCAGACAGGGAGGAAGGGATGGGCTGATCGTTCCAGGTCATTGCTGTCTCATGTGAGCCCACCGAAGTGTCCTCAGCTGCCCTCTCTGGAGTCGCCCCAGGCAGGGCTGCAGCCTGCTGCCAGGACCCAATGGGGGCTGGCGGAGGACTCTGCAGAGACCCAGTGTCTATGGGGCTTCCTCCTGGTGGGGCCCACTTTGCCCTCAATTGCTTCCTTTGTATTTGTGCTGCTTACCACGGCAGGTCCTGAATGCAGAGGGCTGGCAGAGCAGAGGGTTTTGTTACTCTCCTGGTGTGGCTGATCCCAAAAATGAGGGATCCAGCAGCTGGACCACCCCTTGCAGGCTCAAGCATTACCTGCGAAGGAGCTTGGCTGAAGTACGCAGGTGCTTCTGAAGCTGTTTCTGCCAGCTGATGGGGGTGATGACACAAAGATTTCAACCCCAAAACCCTTGCAGCTCTGACCTGGAGATTTCACGTTTAAGCATCTCCTCATG
Organism: Charadrius vociferus; assembly: GCF_000708025.1. Lineage (NCBI taxonomy): Eukaryota > Metazoa > Chordata > Aves > Charadriiformes > Charadriidae > Charadrius > Charadrius vociferus. The sequence goes on along the minus strand of NW_009647569.1, from coordinate 706,795 downwards.
CTTCCAGGCATGAAGACTACATGGAGACCAGTGGCTCTCCAAGGATGGCAGCTCTCAACATCCCCAGCCTGTTGGATACCCATCCTCTCCAAGCCATGTGGCTCTGTGGTCTATCGTGGCCTCACAAGGAACATCCTCCATTTAGGTGCAACTCCCAGAATATGAACACCCCCAAAAATGGGGAAACTGAGTCCATTGAGTTGGTTTTGCTGGCTTTCTGTGAGGGATAGGGAAGCCTGGGCTGGTTTCTAACCCTTGCTGGTCTGACTGACCAGCCTGACAATTTGTAAGTGTCCCCAAACTGGGAGGGCGAGAAAAGGCTTTACCACAATCTTGTTCAACCGGAGAAATGGCAGAGGTTAGGGTGAAACCTGGTGGTTGTGGAGGAGAAAATGGGCACACTGGAAGCGAGCAGGCAGCAGTGGCTGCAGGAGAAAGATGTGGAATGAGAATGGAGCACAGTCTGATGCTGAAGCCACAGAAGGCACACAAACACTGCTTTGGGATTTGGAGATAACTCTTCTTTTTAAACTTACTTGATGCTGGAAGACTGTGACCTATTTTGGGCACCGACCTTGGAGAAAGGATCCAGGTCTGGGTGAGAGATCTGAGAAGAGCTCTCAGCCCTCTGTGGAAAGGTGGTGGGAATTGAGGCAGAGAAGAAATGTCATGGTGTGCACATTGTAGGGCATATGGGGAACGATAAAGGAGATTTAAATCCTAGCAAAGTCTTTTCACCTTGGAGATTGCTAAGTACAGGAATGGTCTAGCTGAAGACAAACTGCAGAGAAGGTCCTGATGTGGCCAGGGGTGGCTGGGGTACCTGCTCCTGTGCCTGAGGGGGTGGGATTCCTCCAAGTTCTCTGTTTGTAGGAGCTTGGCAGTGGTGTGATGTTGAGAGTGTCACCTCAGAGGGGCTGGATCTAGCTTGCGGTGCTGCCACACTTCTGCCAGGAATCATGGTCCGTCTGGGCTCTGGTGGCATGGCTGAGGCTCTTCCTGGGGAAAGCTTCTCCTATCCTTGCTCTTGCAGATGCCATGGCCTATGGCATGGGGAGCTTGTTAGATGTTGGGCAGAGGAGAGAAGTTGTGCCTGAGGCCTTGGGCATGCAGCTGAGCGTGGTGTCTCCCGGCTATCACAGCACCTCGTGGTGGCTGTCCATTCTGGGGAGGGGGTGCTGGTGCACCCCCAGGTTTGCACCAAAAAAACCCCTCATGCATGACTTGAGTGAGTTGAGTATTGCGAGCTCAGCCCTTGATTGCCTGTGCTGGTGGTTTCCAGCCTTTTCCTAGGACACAGCATGAATGTTTCTGCCTACCCTAAGGTAGCCTTTGTAGATGGGAATGCCATGGGAACCGGGAGAACTTACTGGTTTGACTGGGCTGGAAATCTCTGGAGGTCTTTGAGCCATGGCTCAAGGCCTCCTCTGGAAAGCTCTGTGTTCCTTTCCCCATGAGAAGCCCAGAGTTCACCAAACCCACAGCCTGGCTGAGCTGCTGCCCAGGTTCTCTGAGATGCTGTCCTCCTTGGGCAAGCTCCAAAGGCTGCAGCAGATCCCGCTCTGCCTCTCGGTTAGGATTAAGACAAAAAACCAGAGACTGGCTGTGGAAGCTGGGAACTGAGCCCCTGCTCATCCCCATGGTGGGCTGCTCTGTCCCTCCTCCCACGCTGCTCTGGGACAGGAGATGTTGACTAGGAAAGACAGACCAAAAAAAAAAAAAAAATCCCTGTTAGCGAACAGAGAGAAGGTGATGTCAAGGCATGGCGGGTGGGAGGAGGCACTGGTGATGGTGGTGGGGACCTGCGTGGGGGGGGGGGTGGGGAGGCTTGTGGGGGGGGTGGTCGCCCCACTAACCCAACCCTGTCTGCCCCACAGCTGCACCCCATGAGGATGGAACAGCGAATGCCACCGCTCATTCTTGAGGTGAGGCGCTTTCCTCATCCTTCCCTCCACATGCTTCTGTCCCCGCTGGTGAGAGGTACCGCTAAACCCCTGAGAGACTGAGCTGGGACTGCCCCCCGCCCAGCCAGCCCCGGTGCAGGCAACCCAGATCCACTGGAGAGGACATGGCGGCACCTCCACTCCCTCCTTCCACCCCCGCAGCCATCTGGGCTGTGTTCCTCCTGCTCATGGTGTCTCCAGCTGTGCAAGCCACCGGGGCTCCTGCCTTTCTCCTCCATGTCTCCATTAGCTGGGTCCCCACCAACTGTGAAAGGAACCATGAGCAGAAGGAGCCAGGTAGGGACACCCGCATTCAGGACACTTGAGTTGGATCCCACTCAGATGTGTCAGCACTTAGTCATCCCAGTTGTGCTGACTGTGGGCTGAAGAGTTGGTTTTGGATCATGAGACCCCACTTTTGAGTACTGCCTCCAGCTCTGGGGCCACCAACATCAGAAGGACATGGACCTGTTGGAGTGGGGCCAGAGGAGGTGATGAAGATGCTGGGAGGGCTGGAGCCCCTCTGCTTGGAGGACAGGCTGGGAGAGTTGAGGGGGTTCAGCCTGGAGAAGAGAAGGCTCCGGGGAGACCTTAGAACCCCTTCCAGTGCCTAAAAGGGCTCCAGAAAAGCTAAGAAGGGACTCTTGATCAGGGAGGGGAGCCATACGACAAGGAGGAATGGTTTTACACTGAAAGAGGGGAGATTAAGATTAGATATTAGGAAGGAATTCTTTCCTGTGCGGGTGGTGATCCCCTGGGGCAGGTTGCCCCGAGAAGCTGTGGCTGCCCCATCCCTGGAGGTGTTCAAGGCCAGGTTGGACGGGGCTTGGAGCAACCTGGGCTGGGGGGAGGTGTCCCTGCCCAGGGCAGGGGGGGTTGGAACGAGGTGATCTTTAAGGCCGCTTCCAACCCGAACTGTTCCATGATTCTGTGACACAGCATTGGCTGGGAGCTGCTCAGGGAAACGGTATTAGATGTCAGCACCCAGCATGAGCAGTGCTGGAGCAGACTAGGGTTGCTAGGCGTTTCTGGGCCACAAACAAACAAAAAGCTCCCCTTTCCCCTCCTTGGAAGGACATTGGGTCCCTCGGGGTGGTGTGGGACCTGTGACACAATCAGCAGCATTATGACCCTCTGGATTCCATCGGGGTGAGACCCTCACCGTCCCGGTTCTGCACGCACTGGTAGGGCTGCAGCCATGGATGGGGCTCTTATCCATTCCTGTCCGTTGAAAACCCAACACTTTTGGTCTGCTGACCACCTGCCCCTTAACACCCTCTTTCTCCAGGGCTCTGGGGCTGCTCCGGGTCAGCAGTGGATTTATCAGGCTTTATCACACTTTTGTCTGCAGGTAGGGGTGGTTATGAGAGAAAAGGAGGCTGAGAGACACCGAAGGGGGTGTGTGCAGGCAGCGGAGAGGCGGACTCGGGCTGAGAATGCATGTTTTGGGTCTGAAATTAGGGCTCTCCACGCCTTTAATATACCTTCCCGGTCACCTGCCATATAAGGACCCACGGGAGTTGTGGGGTGGAGACCTTCCCTTGGGAACTGAAGGTGAGAAAGTGAAATGCCAGAGATAAGGGAAGTGTGGAAGTGAAAAGGCATCCGACACCTTCCCCCTGCCCCCACTCCTGGCAAGTGGGTCCTTTCATTGCTCAGGTATGTCCGGCATTCGGCGCCTCTGGTACTGCCTCCAGCAAGCTGACTCCCAAGGGTAACCGTGAAATCCCAGCTCCAACGCTTTGGCGTGGTTCTCCCTTGGGTAGGAACCCAAGGTAGAGGGGAGCAGAGAGGAAACCAGAGCTTTGGACCAGTCCGTGAGGACTGCGTTGAGGGTCTCTGATGCCCTTCCCTGCCTCCTGCTGATGCCTTAACTTTTAGGGTATGCCTGAGCGAGGGTCTCCTCACCGGAGCATGGCCAGCAGGGTGCTGCTGGAGGTGGTTAGGTGAGGATGTGACACAAAGTGAGCTTGCAGGGCCAACACGCAGCTTCCCTTAACCAGGGCAGGGACTTTTCAGAGCACAGCGTTGAAAACATGGTCCTGGTGCAGCGTAGCACTCTCCACGTCCAGCTGCTCAGAGCTCCTCCCCGTGCAGAAAAGGGTGTATTTGTGGCATGTACCCGTATTTGGGTGGAAGCCAGCTTACCCATGCGTTGCCAGTATGGCTCGCAGAAGTGCAAAGGCTCTTTGAATTAGCTGGAAGCGCAGGTGATGTGTTTCGCTGGAAAGGGCGAGGAAATCTCTTGGGTCCCGTCCAGCTTTGTTAAGAGCAATGAAGTTGCAGCAGGGATGACTTTGGCCCGTTGCACTCCAGTGACATAGTTCAGAGCTGTAACACCCGTGGCTGGAGCGCGTAGGGTGTGGGGTGAGATCAGCTTGCTCTCCTGAAGTGCGCTGTAGGCTCTGCCAGGGAAACCTGGTGGTTTTGCCAGCTCCTCTACATATGAATGAGTCTACGAGGGCTTTGCAATGAGCTTGACACATGGATAACCACATAATTAAAGGCTGCAGCTTTACAGAAGAGCATTAGCGCTGGTATCTTTAACCACAAAGAGCAGAACTTGAGTCATCAAATGCCAGGGGATGAATTTCCTAGCGGATTGCTCCATCAGGTTGCTGAATTATTGGGCCTGGATCCAGTGGGATGCCGCATCAGACGTGAACCAGGAGGGGAAGACACCTGGCAAGTGGTGATCGTCTGAGCTAGAGGTCCTGTTGGCTTGGAGGACCCGGGCTTGTTGAAACAGCTCTACAAAACTAGAACTAAAGCAAAGGTTTGGTGAGGGCTGAGACACTTCACCAAGACAAAACAGTAATGGTATGTCTGGCAGTTTCCATTTTAGGCTCACAGTCCACTGAATTAGTGGCAATGTAAATTAGATTTCCAGGACTATAGCCCGAATTATTCTCAATGAATTAAAGATACTGTCCTAGAATATTCTCAGTTAATTAAGGATATTGTCCTAGAATAAACCACAATACATCTCAGGCTGTTGAGTTTAAAGGAGACCAGAGTCAGCACGTCTAAGGTGGGCTGCGGACCCAACATGCCCAAAGCGTGAGGTTGACCGCAGCAGAGTTTCTGATTTCATCCTATTTCTAGTGCTAAATTCTCTTGTTTGTGTGACCAAAGCTTTGTGCCTAAAGCTGGGTTCTTCTTTATCAGGCTGTATTTCGCCCATAACTGCATCCCCTGCCTAGCTTGCCCTTTGTTATCAGTGCAGATAGGTAGGAGGGAAGTGGGACAGAGGACAGTGATTCACTCCTGGGGAGTTTGTGGCTGAGTCAGAGACTGAAGCTAAACCACTGCAGCCTGTGACTCCTGGGCTGTTCTTGCTGCTCTCGCAATTTCCTGCTAGCTCGAGTACTTGTTGGGCATTGGACTCCCACCACCACTGTGTCAAGGTCACTCTTCACAAGTTCTCTTGTCCGTATTTTTTTGCCACAGGGACGGTCCGAAATGGATAAGTACCTTTCAAACGAGGTGCCACCCATCCCAATGATACCAGACAAGAAGTACCGCCGGGAGAGTGCCTCAGTGGTGGACGAGTTCTTCTCCACAGAGAAGCCCACTTCTACTCCCTACAGCGTGAACATCAACGTGATTCTGCCAGACACGACGCACCTCCGCACTGGACTTTACAGGCCACCCAAACCCATGACACCATTCCCACAGATCAAAACGGAGCCCGGCACCAGCTTCGCCCAGCCCTGCTCTTCTCCCTCCGGCTCCACGCAGACCCTGCCCGACTTCACCAGTGTCTTCAGCATGCCCCAGTCAGTGGCAGTGAACAACATCTTCATTAAGCAGGAGATGCCCTCTGAGATCCCCTTATCTGCCAATCCACAGCAATCCCAGCTTTACCAGATGCCTCTTGGCAATGGAAGCGCTGACATTACCACTCTGACGTCCTCCTCCAACAGCACCACAGCCATCAACAGTCTCAGTGGTGTCACCATGTCCACAGGTAACACCATGTCCAGTGTGGTCCACAGACCTGTCCAGCCAGGAGGGCCAGTTAAGCAGTACCCACATGTCTCCCAAGGACAGGGAAACTTCAACATCTCAGGGCAGTTCTACCCTGCTCCAGGGGTGAACCTGCCCCCTTCACCCCCCAACTCACAGCCTGGCAGCCCAGAAAATCAACCCGAGCTCATCAACACCATCTCTCCCCCACCATCCTATGAAGCCACTTTTGGACTGAAGTTGGTCCAGTCATCGCAGGTCCCCCCAGTCCCCAATGGCCTTGGGACCCTCTCCCAAGGGCACATTGTCATGCAGCCCCCCAAATACAACAGACGCAACAACCCTGAGCTGGAGAAGAGGAGAATCCACCACTGCGATTACCCAGGTATGCTCAGGGTTGATGTACCAGGGAGGGTGCAGGGGGTGTCTCGACACACTGAGGCTGGGGGCCACCTTGGACCTCTGCAGGAGTTTAATCCAAAGTCACTTTGTCTGCATGATGAAGGGAGCTATGGAGGTGGGTGGGGAGCCCCAGGGAAGTGGGGTTTCTACCACCACCAAGGGAGCAGAAGCGGTTGATCCTGCCTGCGCTGGCTGATGCCTTTTTTCTCCCCTTCCCTTTCCCCTTCGCACTCTGGCGAAAGCAAGCCTGACTCTGAGAGGCAGAGAGCTCCTGCAAAGCGCAGGGGTGCTCCTGGAAATCTGCTGCCTTCACTGCCTGTTTCACTCCGCTCTTGCCTAACCCCAAGCAGCCATGTGCTCTCCGCAGGTGAAACCATGCTGGCTTTCTCACTGACCTTTCCCGCTCTCCCATAACGGGTAGCAAACCATCAAGTGAATTCCATAAGCAGCCTTCACCAGGGAAGCGGTGGAGATGCCATCCCTGGAAGTATTTAAAAGACGGGCAGATGTGGTGCTGAGGGACACGCTTTAGTGGTGGGTTTGGCAGCATTAGGTTGATGGTTGGATTTGATGATCTTAAAGGTCCCTTCCAACCTAGACAATTCTATGATTCTATGGTCTTTTGCTGTAGCCCAAATTCTTTTCTTCCAAAGAGGCAATGAGCTGAATATCTCCGTGTCATATCCTTCAGTGCACTGCATCAGAATAGTGTGGAAAGGCATTTCAGGGCAATGATCCACCCAGAGCCGAAGCTGTTGTGTGCCACGAGCACGTCCATGAGCACGAACATCTCCTCCACCTTGGCAGGAGGAGATCTCGCAGGGTTTCCTGCACCGTGTACAGAGAGCTTGTGGGACCCAAAGCTGCAAACTCTCATTCATGCCGCGCAGGAGAGAAGCAACCATGTCCCTAGCAAGAAACCCCAGTGAAACCAGCGTGAGGGCTTGAAAATTGTGACTCCTCGTGCGGGGACACGCACCTCCCACTTCCTGGGCCGAGCCCCAGCCATCGAGCTGTTGGGGATTAGCAAACAGTTTTCCCATGGGGGTGTGTGTGACCTGAGGAAAGTCATTTCCTAACTGAGTCCTGCAAGATTTATGTGCTCTTTCCGTGGCACGAGCCTGGCCGGAGTAGGTCAGCCCAGAGGCCCGTCTAGCCCAGATCCTGTCTCCAGCAGCGACCGAGGAAGTATATAAGAATAGGACATGTTTAGAGAGATCTTTCTGTGCTTACACCTTCCTGCCCTCTGGCAACCTGCAGATTAGGGACTTTCTGAGCCAGAAGCTGCACCCATGTTCTTGTGGTTAACAGCTTGTGGTGCATTTTTTTTTACCTTCTGCTGGTCACGGTGGGAGACAGATTAAGGGTGTCAGTGGAGCGCTGCTCTGAGACAGACCCCTCCGCTCTTGTCAGAAGGGGTCGGAGCGAGAGCCTCATCCTGTCGGATGCACTACCAAGGGAAAACTCGCCTGTTTTCGGCCGGATTTTGGCCTGCATAGGAAGGCAGGAACGCATCTGCGGTGTTAAAAAAAACAATGCACAACCTGCGCTGAATAAACACACTGGGTGGCTCGATAGCGTGTACGTGCAGAGACAGAGGAGGGCTTCTTCCTAATCCTTCACATGAGGTTCAGCTAGAGGTGAAACCGGTCAGGACTGATGGCGGGGGCAGCAGGTCTTACCGCCACGGTCTGCGTGAGGAAGTGACAAGGAGGCATGCCGAATTCACGCCGGGAACTGAATGAACACGGGAGACCTGTTTGCAAAGCCCCCATCCAGGTTTCCAGGTGGTGGCCCCAGCACTTTTTTCCTCTGCGTGCTCACGGGGAAATGAAGCTCAGCCATGCTCTGCTCTCTGGGCTGCTCCCTCCGGGTTTGGAAACTGCTCCGGGTTCTCACCTGGCTTTGTTTCCATGCCCAGCGGGGAGGCAGTCTCATGCACACTCATCTCTCTCCCAAGCGTGAGGGACCTCCGAGGCTTCAGAGCATCAGAAGCACCATTGAACTGGGTCATCAACCCTTATCCCTCCTACCACAGGGAGGGGAACGGCAGATAACTGCTCCCGCACCTCCCGAGCAGGACTGGACGGAGAGCTGATCTCCTGCAAGAGGCTTCTTTAGGTGGCGTGGAAACACCGGAATGAAAAATTATGACCATGTTGCTTATGCAGGTCATAAAAATGCAAATTCATATTTTAATATACTCGTCAAAACACAATGAAGCAGGGCCACAAAGGCAGCATGAGAAGCTTTTCTAAGCTTTATCTAACTAAAACGAGGAACTGGCAAACGATGCACTTTGCGACGCCCGTTGTCAAACCTTTTGCCAAAGTCACCGCGTTTCTGTTAAGAGCCGTTCTTTGATTAAACCCGTTGTTGCTGATCTTCAAAAAAAAAAAAAAAAAAAGAAGACAAAAAACCACCTTCCCACCAGCTTTATGCTGGATCGTGAAAGCCAGTCTGCGGCTCCGCAGCGTACCTGGCGTTTCCTGCTTCCTGGAACATTTTTACCACATCTGCTGGGGCTGGGACGATTACAAAAGACATCTTCCCTTCAGCCTTGTGGTAGCGATATCAGTTACGTCTGGAATCCAGAAAAGACAAACGGCAGCACAAAGACAGCAGCTAACAGTGGTGAATTTAATGTTTTCATCCTGCCGGGAAGAAGGGGTTGAAGAAAGGGGGATTTGAGAGTCTGTGCCTCATTCTTCCCCCCTCCTCGCCCCGTAATTCCCAGCACGACACCCATGGGTGTCAGGGTTGTGTGGCAGAAGGTGGAGTGTTGTAAAGGTCTGTGTGTCTTGGAGAACAAATGCTCTTTAGTTACGGCTGAAACAAAATGGGTATAGCCAGGCTTATTTGCATACTGTTGCCCAGAGTGCTCTTCAGGCCCGCTCTGTCCCTCACCTCAAATAGAAATGTTTCTGGATTTGTTTTTGAGCAAGGGCCCCCTTCTTACAGGGAAGTTGTGACTTTTCTGGTTTTTTGGTTTTTTTTTTTTATTTTTTTTTTTATTTTATTTTTTCAGGTTGCTCCAAAGTTTATACTAAGAGCTCCCACCTGAAGGCACATCAGAGGACTCACACAGGTAAGAGCACCACACCATGGGGAAAATCTGCCCGCCTCCGCGTCGTACGCTGGGCCTCTTCATGGTGGCGATAATGTTAGCTGAGTTGATTACCGTAATCTAGGGTGGTCACTGGGGTAAAGAGCACAGTTAAGTCTATTGATGTTAATGTTAAAAGAAGTCCAATGGTTGCACTGGTTTATAGCGCCTGTACACTGCTGTGTGCGCTTGGTTGCCTTCTGGAGGGATGGTCTAGAATTTAGGAGAACTCTTGGAGGCTCTTGGGTTGATAGACTGGGAGGAGGAGATGCTTCCAAAACCTCCATCACTCTGAGCTCTTCCTTTGAGATCTTCCAAATCCTAGCCAGGTCTGATCCTGCTGAGCCTACAGAAAGATTGGGTAAAGCCATGTGGTGCATAGATATGACCTCTGAGGAGACAAGGGCTGTCTCTTTTGTGGTTCCCAAAGGAACCCCTTGTATCTCCTTGTGTACCAGCCACACAGGCCACTCGTACCCTGGTGCTTGTACCCTGAGCAGCTCCAGTGATGTATCACTGGAGCGGCCGAATTCACGTACAGAAGGGCTCCGAACAGACTTATAGAAGTTCTGTGCCCTCGTGCCTGGGGGCAAAGGTGCCATGGGCTGCCCTCGTGGGTGTCAACAGGGTCGCGAGCGCAGAGGAGCTCCCACCACAACCAGCTTCCCAGGGTGGACCTATCTCAGTACCACTTGTGCATTCAAGCACAGGTCTTCTCATTAAGGCATTTATTATACCTGAAACTTTATCAGATCCCCAGGTAGTCCAGGAACCATCAGTGCCCTCATAAATCTCTTTTATAGAAGGGCTGATCTTTACTGAAAGCAATTAAGCTGGCCCAGAGTTCACTTTTCTTTTTTATTAACAACGAACAAACCCCATCCTGTGGCTGGGAATCAGCTCTCGTGCTTGGCTCCGTTCCGTTTTCGCCTTATCAGTCCTTCGAACAAGCCAGCAAAGAATTTTTCTTTGTGCACGAGGTACAATATTTTTTTGGCAGGGCCCGGGTAGGAGGGGGCTGGAGAACAACACGGAAGGGGTGGAAGAAAGGAACAGGAAGGACATTGTCCCGGCTCCGAGAGCTAGGTGGTGATAAGCCTTTGTCACCACAGCAAACTGTATTCAGGGATACGCTGGGGCTCTCGCATTAAAATTAAATATCTCTTTTCTCCCCTTCTGTTCAGAGCACGGGTCTCAGCTCTGTGCCCAGAGATGCGACCCGTCTGAGACAGGCACTGTCCTCACAAGTCACAATTTAAAGATGTATCCAGGCAGACCTGGGTGTTTTTTGAACCCAGTAAAACGCAGCCTATTTCCCAGTAATTGGGCTGGAAATCCGAGTGCGTTCGCCTCCTTCCACTTCAGTAAGAGGGCAGGGCAGAGAGAGGCGAAGGAGGACGTGACCTGCGGAGTCAGGAAAACTGGTGGTGTTGTGGGGTGGGCAGAAAGAAGGGAATCCCAAACAGAGCGCCATACGCAGGCAGGCTCAGGGTGTCCGCGTCCATGTTTTGAAGCCTCGTGTTTTGCTTTTGAGGCCTCAGCCTCGCTGAGCACAGCAACAGCAGGGCCAGTCCCAGCTCCTGCCAGCTAAGTAGTTCTCATCCTGGAGAAGAGAAGGCTCCAGGGAGACTTTAGACCCCCTTCCAGTGCCTAAAGGGGCTCCAGGAGAGCCGTGGAGGGACTTTTTACAAGGGCACGGAGTGGTAGGATGAGGGGGAATGGCTTCAAACTGGAAGAGGGGAGATTTAGATGAGATATTAGGAAGAAATTGTTCCCTGTGCGGGTGGTGAGCCCCTGGGGCAGGTTGCCCCGAGAAGCTGTGGCTGCCCCATCCCTGGAGGTGTTCAAGGCCAGGTTGGACGGGGCTTGGAGCAACCTGGGCTGGGGGGAGGTGGCTCTGCCCAGGGCAGGGGGTGGGACTGGATGATCTTCAAGGTCCCTTCCAACCTAAACCATTCTACAATTCTACGATTGGAGGTGTTCAAGGCCAGGTTGGACGGGGCTTGGAGCAACCTGGGCTGGGGGGAGGTGGCTCTGCCCAGGGCAGGGGGTGGGACTGGATGTTCAAGGTCCCTTCCAACCTAAACCATTCTACAATTCTATGATTCTATGATAAGTACGCTCGACACTGCTTCAGCTCCATCGCTTGAAGGGTTAATAAGGCCCTTTCTCACCATGCCTCGCCTGATGGGAGCTGGGCTGAGGAGTACATGATCTCTAAGATCTTTTCTTGTGGTTTGCCCGTTGCCATGGGCTGGGTTGTATTCATCTCCTGGAGACACCATTCATTTCCTGGGTGCCATTGTGAGATTAAATATATAACCCGGTGCCTGCTCACCCGCCTCCCGGGGGCTGGGAATGCCAGTTTGGGTCCTTTGTTTGAGCTTGCCCTGCCGTGCTGTCCTGGGAGATGGAGCCAGCTCCTGGGACAATGGAAAGCATTTTGTTTCTATCCTGGAGATCAACCTGTTATTGTTTGAAACTAAAGGGCCTTGGTAGGGTTGACCCAGCCAGGTGACCTGGCTGGGACAATGTCTGTGGCTGCGCAGTGCAAATCACACCTTTGTCTTTGCATGCTAACGCAAACCCCGAGACCCCCAGCGTGCCATAAAACTTGACTTTAAGTTTTGTATTTATCTGAGCCACCTAAAATACACCTTTCTCCACCCTGTGGTGCAGAGCTCAGGGGCTTTTTGAGGAGCAGGACGTGGTCTTGGTGCCCGGTCTCCTCCAGGTTCGCATGTCTAGGCTTTCGTATTTTGTCCGGTGCGCACAAGACACCATAGATCTTGTTGTGGCTGAACTTTTTCTGTTTCCTGGCCAAATCCTCCGCCTGCCTAAGCCCACAGGCTGCGGGGAGGAACGGCCGCGCGGCGGGAAACATGTGGGAGCACGACACACATGCCGGTGCATGCACGCTGCCATGTGTACGTGCGTTCGCGCCGCGATGGTGCGCTCAGCCATGGGCCGATGAAACGGTAAATATTTGAGGTCGGGAAAAGTCAGCACATTCCCTGAACTCTGCCTGCTTGTTCAGGCTGTTAAGAGCGAGGGCTAATATTTGAGAGCACCCCACCCATGCGCGGAGAGGGCTGCAGCCAGGGTTCAGCTCTCCAACCCGGGCACGCAGGCAGCTGGAAGCCAACACGGGCTTTTCCAGTCCAGTTCCCAGCTGGCTGAGAAGTTGCACAATTTAATTGATTTCAGTTGGGGAATAGGTGTGTATGGGCGGGAGGAGGGGGGGGGTGTTGGAGTGGGGAAGAGGGCAGAGGCATTACATCACCCAAATGCTCTGAAGAAAACACAGTGTTTTGTGTACAGAGAGCTGCAGGGCTGAGCTTCCAGGCAGAGGGCGTTGGATGGTGGTTTCGGAGACGGGAGGCTTTGAGGAAAATTTATATGGCATAACCCCCTTCTTCCATAAACTGCTTCTTCCTCCTGATGCCCCCCCCCCCCAGGCTTGTGTAAGCAGCAACACCTTCCATAGGCATTTTTGGCTTTTTAGTTAAAAAGACCAAAACGAACAAGCCTCAGATTATTTTTTTTTTTTTTTAAGCCAGAAATGCTCTAAAATCCAATAGGAACTTGAATGGCACTAGAAACAAAGCCTCGAAAGCAAAAGCGGGAGGGGGCACACGGACAAGACCTGGTTACTGCACCTCAACGCTTTATGGTCCCTTGGTGGCTATGGACTGTGTGCAGCAAGTGAGCCCTGGTCCTGCAAATCACCCGTGTGGCCACTAGCCCTGTTCCGCAACGGGGCAGCCCTGGGTGCCCTCCAGGGCCTCCCGAGGAGGATGGACACCTCTGAGAGGATGGGGTGGGTGTTTGGGAGGCCGGGCAGATGGGTGGCCAGGTAGGCTCTTGCATGGCTCTAACCTGTGACCCGTGGCTCTTCCCTCTGCAGGTGAGAAGCCCTATAAATGCACCTGGGAAGGCTGCGACTGGCGCTTTGCCCGCTCCGACGAGCTGACCCGGCACTATCGGAAGCACACGGGCGCCAAACCCTTCAAGTGCCTAGCCTGCGGCCGCTGCTTCTCCCGCTCCGACCATCTGGCTCTCCACATGAAGCGGCACCAGAACTAGGAGCTGCCCACGTTCGCCACGTCTCCAAGAGCAGCTGAAACTCCTTTCTTTTCCGAGGGGGCCTCTCCTCTTCTCCTACGTAGGAACAAACCCACGCTGTGATCAACCGGCAGGGCAGGGGTGGCCAGCAAGTCCCCTCTGCAAGCCCTGTCCCCAACTGTTTCTGGTTTTAAAAGAAATCTCATTAAAAAAGAGTTTAATTACAGAGTGATCTCATGACGAGGCTCCCGGCGGCACTGGGGCGATCGACCTTGGATTCCAAAGGGCTTTCTTCTAGCAAACCTGCTATTTATTTGTCACTCAGGAGCAACGGTCCTTCGTGCCTCAAGCTCGTTGGGATTTTTTGACCCCTTTCAGGGCGCTGCCTTTGGTGAGCCCGAGGAGGGTTGCGAGGGGTCGGTAGCCTGGCTGTGCGTGAGAGGTCTCGCGTCAAACCATCGGTGCAATCCTCGTGGGCTGCCCCACGGCGTGGCTGTGGATGTGGCACCTCTGACGTGCGAGAACAGGAGCACCTACACGCCCAGGGTTGCTTGGGTCGACAATCCCAATCTCTGTGGGGGCATAGAAGGAAGGGCCTACGACATACTCACCTGACGTGCCTTCAAGCAAAGGACAGCACAAAAGCAGATGACAAAAGCCGTCATCTGTGTCCCCTTGAGCCCACCGGCGGTTTCCTGGCAGCCGGCTCACTCGGGGCTGCAAATATCTACCCTGCTTGGCCAAGTTTTTTGGTTGTGTCCGTAGCATTTCTGCTTCCGAGATGAATTTTGACTTCAGGTGTCTCTGGGAGGACCAGCAAGGGTCTTGAAGACACCCAAGGGACTGCAGAAAAGCCACCGATAAAGCTCTGGTTTCCCAGAATACACTGTGCCTTTCTCCAAAAAAGCACTGGGCAGGCTCTGCTCATGCCTTGAACGCGCACACAAGGAATCAGTCATCGCCAGTCACACCAGTCTCTTGCTGTTGCCATTTCATCACGTTCCGACAGAAAAGAAAAAAGCATCTTTGAAACAAATTCCAATAAATCCTGCTGTTCAGATTGTAATCATGTTACCTACCTCACAGGTTCTCCGTAAGGCACCTTCCCTCTTCTTCCGTGGGGTGCCGTGACGCGTGGGACACATCAGCCATTCTTCAAAGTCTACCGGGGGTTAAACTTAGGCAGAACAAGAACCAGGCCATGCCAGTTTAACCAGCAGCCGTGCAGGTAATAAATAAATCAGGAACAAATAATGGGGCCGGTGCATTCAACAGAATATTGATTTCCCCTACGCCGTCCTCCTCTTTTATTCTTCCTCGAACAAATTTAAGTAACGCGCAGATTGATGTGCGTCTGCAGCATTGACTGAAAGGCCACATGGAACCGTGGCATGTTCAGGCGGTGGGAATTTGAAGGCCACCCCTCTCTGCTATTGCCCGACCCCACATTAGCCGAAAACCGCAGCTGGGTTCCTGGTTGTCCTTTGCCTTCTGATCACACCTGCGGCGCACGTGGCTGGTCTGGCGTGGCAGGAGAGGAGGGCAGGAAGGATTTGGAGGTTGGGTGCATGGTGTGGTGTAGACTTTGGGGTGGATGATGTGCCTGGGGCTGGTGGTGCAGCGCTGCAGTGAGCCCTTCGTGTGGCTCTTTTTGGCAAGAAGCCTCCTCCTTTCTCCATGTCACCAGGGAGGGGTGGGAATGGAGAGGTGAAGTCAGGCCGCCGAATTGCTGGGAGCTGGCTTGGGTGACTTTCCCTTACGGTGCGTGGGAAGGGCTTTCTAGACCTCAGCGCCTGGGCCTTTGCCTGGCTGCAGGGTTTGATGATGACACCCTCTTGACACCGTGTTCAAGTGAGGATTGGAAAGTCTGGCTCATAAATCAGCTTTTGCTGACCACGTGTATGTCCTCCACGTCCTTTTCCCAACTCTTTCCTTGCTTGTCATCACAGATCACTGGGGATCGGCGGGTGTGGAGCAAATGGGCTCATTCGCCATCTACCTTGTTGGCTGCAGGGCCTGGCTCCTCCTCAGGGCGCAGAGCAGGACCTTGTTGATGCCACCACTGTGACCTGGGCTCCTTCTTTTTCCCACCTCATCTTGGAGGTTGGGTAGAACCATATGAGCGAGTAGGGCGTGCAGTGACATCTTCCCCCCTAAAAATGGGGGGGTAGGAGTAGTGCATGGACTGAAGCCTCCGTGCAGGGAGCAGTTTTTACCTCTTCTGCTTAGAGATGGGTCTGGAGAGGCTCAGGGAAGGTCTCCAATTATGGAAAAAGCCCTCAGAGAACGGCGACCGGGCAGGGTGTAGGAGCATGCGTGTCTGCCGGCACGGGAGGGCTGAGCTCACACCAAAGGAATTTCAGGGTAGCATGGAGATGCCTCAGCCAGTCCCCGCCGGTGTCTCCAGGAAGCTCCGACTGGCTCGGTGGGGCTGGTGGGGACCCAACACGGCCATGCTGGGACCTGCTGGGCTCCACCCCGCTCCGCTGGCGCCCGTTCAGCTCCTCGGCGGGTGAGCCCTGGCATGGCGAGCCTGTGGCACCGTGGTGCCCCCCGGCAGCCGGCAGCCCCCAGGGCTGTAACTGCAACCTCGACGTGGGAAGATGGGGTTTTTTTTGGTGCATCTGTTGTGGTTGAACCTCCTAAACGTGTGAGCCGAACTACAGGGCACAGGGTTGACCCAGCCACCGCGTGGGCCATCAGGCTGGGCATGGGGTTAGCCCTCAGCTGTGGCCCTCTCAGAGGCATCTCATTGCCGCCTTTCTCTTTTTCTTTTTTTTTTTTTTCCCTTTTTTGGAGAAGGAAACATCTGCTCCCCCCAGTTTCCATCTCCCCCTTCCTTGTTGTGCTGATGGAGCCGAAAACCTCTTTGCTGAAAAACAGTACAAAGCCAAAACAACCAACAGGCAGCTTTAAAACTTAGGGGAATTTTAAATAATTTTCCTGATGATCTTGGTTTTTTTTCACTACAGAAAATAAAATGCATCTGCTCATCCTCACGTAAGACTATGTATATATATATGTATATATATTTTTTTAATTTGATCGGGGGGCAGAGGAAGGAGTGTCTTAACAAAAGGACACCCTGATCCGGTACTGCTTCCCAAACAGCACCACTGGTCTGCATGCAAAATGCTTGACTAGTTTTATTAGTGCAAAGGCAATGCTTTAAAAGAAAAAAAAAACACAACACCACCACACCACAAGTCCGAGGGAAAGCCTCGGCTTTCATTTCTCTGTGTTTGCGTGTGTGCAGAAGTGGACAGCCTCTAGCCTTGCATTTCATCGCCACTCTCGGTGGCCGAGAGCAGCTATTCCCCGGGAGATGGGGAGTGATGCTGATGGAGCAAAGCCCCTCTTTGCTACAGGAGGGACATCCCGCAGCCGAGCGACATAGCCGGGGATGTGCGAACCTCAGCTGAACCGAGGTCCCTCCATCCCTGGTCCCCTGGGACACTTAGGTGATGGGGACATTGGAAAAGGTTTGCAAGCCCGGGGCGGGGGGGGGCTTTGCGGAACAAATGTCAGCCCGGCCGGGCGGTGGGCACCTCGTCTCTGCTGCTCCTGTATCATAGTGTGGGGGGAAAAAAAAATCGCTGTAAATAGGAAAAGAGCACTGTATCGCTTCGCGGGTCTGCGTGCATTGAAAGTGATCGTTTACTGTCTGAGATGAACACGATGTGAAAAAAAGAAAAAAATAATAATAATTGGGACCTGGAAAACTTGGGTGGAAGTTTTATTTTTCCGGTGATGCTTTCGTTTGTTACATAACCCCTGTCCCCCCAGCCCCCCAAACTCCCCTACAACTATTCATCTATCTCATATTTTGTAATAAAATTTTATCACGTGGAGACATGGTCTTTCTTCTGTTCCCTCCTGTTGCATATGTTCTTTTTGCCTTTCCCTGCTGCTGCCTGCGTGTGTGTTGGCTTAAGAAGAGGAAAAAAAAAAAAAAGAAAAAAAGCTTTTTTATGCGTTTGGATTAGGAAGTGGGTAGCCGAGCAGGGGAAGCATCCGTGGCTCGTATAAACCTGGAGCAACGCTATTAGTGTAGTTACGTGCCCTGAGCTGACGCTTTGGAGGAACGGCGAGCCCTTTCTCAAGCTGCAATGCTGTGCAAAGAAAAAGGAAGGGCAGGACAATTTTTGTTTTTTAAATCCCCTCCACTTTTTCTACATGCTCCTGTTTTTTTGCCCTGCGATGGGAGCGGGGACCATCCTCCGGCCAAGGGGGTCCGAGAGAGCGGGAGTCTCCTCCTGCCCAGGGCAGGGAGAGGGGAGGAGAGGAGAGACGGGGGATGCACGAGGAAGGGCCGGGCTGGGGACGCGGCGTTCACAATCCCCGTCTGTGTCCTTTTGCCTATATACACACACACATTTGTACCTATGCAAACAGCCAGGGCTGTGGAGCTTTTTGCATGCACGCACCCGCACAGACATATGCAAACACCTGCAAATACACACACACGCATACACACACACATATCTACCTATATATATAGGCTGAACTAATCAGCTCTTTATAAGCTGTTCCTGTCAGGATCCCATCTGCTTTCTCCAGCATCTTCCTTGTGATCGCTTCCCGCAGTCGCCTCCTGGCCTACGCGGCGTTCACAATCCCCGTCTGTGTCCTTTTGCCTATATACACACACACATTTGTACCTATGCAAACAGCCAGGGCTGTGGAGCTTTTTGCATGCACGCACCCGCACAGACATGCAAACACCTGCAAATACACACACACACGCATACACACACACATATCTACCTATATATATAGGCTGAACTAATCAGCTCTTTATAAGCTGTTCCTGTCAGGATCCCATCTGCTTTCTCCAGCATCTTCCTTGTGATCGCTTCCCGCAGTCGCCTCCTGGCCTGGCTACGCTTGCAGGATCATGACTCTTATTCCCTGTTAAAATCAACAACTCCCTATTGCTTTCCAAAGGTCTTGCATTTCAGTGACATTTTTCAT
>NW_009647569.1:685958-688298 GCF_000708025.1 Charadrius vociferus | reverse complement strand
TCAGCTCGGACTTCATTACAATGCTGACACGAGTTGTTTTACATCCTTCTCTTCTGGCTTTTAGACCCCACTGACAGTCCCCAGGCATTGCACTGTTTTACTTTCCAACTCCTTCTCCTCCCTCAGTTGTTTCCAGGTTTCACCATCACTTGAAAAATGACTTGGGGACCAATATCTACTTAAGATTAGAAACATAGAATCACGGAATCGTTTGGGTTGGAAGGGACCTTGAAGACCATCTAGTTCCACCCCCTGCCCTGGGCAGGGCCACCTCCCACCAGCCCAGGTTGCTCCAAGCCCCGTCCAACCTGGCCTTGAACACCTCCAGGGATGGGGCAGCCACAGCTTCTTGGGGCAACCTGCCCCAGGGGCTCACCGCCCTCACAGGGAAGAATTCCTTCCTAATATCTAATCTCAATCTCCCCTCTTTCAGTGTAAAACCATTCCTCCTCGTTGTATGGCTCCCCTCCCTGATCCAGAGTCCCTCCTCAGCTTTCCTGGAGCCCCTTTAGGCACTGGAAGGGGTTCTAAGGTGGTCTCCCCTTTTTCGCCTTCTCTTCTCCAGGCTGAACCCCCCCAACTCTCCCAGCCTGTCCTCCCAGCAGAGGGGCTCCAGCCCTCCCAGCATCTCCGTGCCCTCCTCTGGACTCATTCCAACAGCTCCGTGTCCTTCTGCTGTTGGTGGCCCCAGAACTGGAGGCAGCACTGCAGGGGGGTCTCACCAGAGCAGAGGCAGAGAGAGCAGGACATCGAGCCATGCACCTTATTGGTGCATCTAGATCATTAACGTTCATAAATACAGAACTTCAACTCGTGAACAGCCTCAGTTTTACCTTTCCAATTTCCTCTGCCTGCAAATAATGTCAGAAGTGGGGAGGGAGGGAGGGGATGCTGTTGGGGACCCCCATCGTCGTGCATGGGGATGTCAGAGCCACCTGCAGGGAAGGAGGTTTGGGGCTGGAAAGGAGACGGGAGTTTCTGTGGAGCGAGGTGTTAGGAAAACATGGGCCAGTGGCTGGAGCCTCTGGGGAGGTCTGGAGACCAAAGAGAGCCTTGTGGAGATCACCATGGGCCTGTCATGGACTGACCACTGGGTACAACATGCCTCCTTTGAAGTCATCTCCTGCTCTGCAAGTATTTGCGGAAACTCATTTCATGTATGGTCTCGTGTTGGCCGGTATGGATGGAGCTGGAATGCCGTTCATCTTTGCTAAATACATTCCCATAGAAAGAGGCATCACGTGCTCGAACACCTGACCATCTCCTTGAACCCCCTCCTTCCACCCAGCATGTCCTTTGGCACCACACTGTACTCCAGACTTTGCTCTGGTAGCACAGCCAAGCTGTTCCTGGTGAGATCACCAAGGCGGTGAATAACGGGGAAGATCTGCCATGATGTCAGGAAAGTCCAGAGAGCGGCTGTTTTATTGCATGCAAAACTGAAGTGTCCTTCCTCAATGGAGCTGCAGTGAGGAAAACCCTGGAGAGGGCATCCGAGAGAGTGGATGGGGCTGCCATGGCTTCTTCTCCTTGGTGGCATCGCTGTCACATGGGATGGGGACCCTTGTGTCCTAGAAAGGCTTCCTGTAGCCACGGGCCACAGCTGGAGGTGGGGAAACAACTCAGGAGGTGGTGAGAGGGGCTCACCTTTTGGGTCAATCATCAAGCTAAAAATGCCCCTGCAGGAAAGTCCTGGTCAGGTTTCCAAACCATCCTTTTTTGGAAAACAGCCTGTCAAGTCCACCTGCAGCTGTCTCTGCTCACTCATCTCCACCTGTGTTGCCGAAAGTGATTTGTACCATCCTCAGTTTTGAGGGACAGGGCTGGCTGGAGCGTGTTGGTGGTGCTGAGGACAGCAGGCGGGCACCAAGGTGGCCACGGACTGTCTCTGTTTGGGCACAGGTCTGCATATCCTCTGGTTCCTCATCCTGCCCAGGCCCCCAGCCCTGGTCCTTTGCTGGGGGAGTGGTGATGATCTGCTTCACCCACATGGCATCACAGACCTGAGAAGGCCCTGTTCTGGTCTGAGGGTCAGCTGCTGACCCAGGGGTGGTGAGTCCATCTCCAAGTCAGGCTGGGATGTCCCAGGAGGACACAGTCTCTTTGGGTGCTGGGGAGCTGTTTTGTGTTGGGCATCCCCAAAGGAGAGATGCAAGACTCTGCTCAGGTCCTTTTGGGTCAGCTCTCTCCCTGAAACACAGAGGAGAAGATGGCAATTAAAAAAAAAAATTCTCTTTCTCCAAACAGTGACAAATCTGGGACGCAGCTCAAAGTGGAGCTGGAAGTTCAAGCTCATCTCCCAAAGGGTTCTCAGCAGAGCCGGACCTCATCCTGCTGACA
>NW_009647569.1:680977-685787 GCF_000708025.1 Charadrius vociferus | reverse complement strand
AGGAGGTGGAGGAGGGAAGGAAAAAAACCACAGGTGAAAGCCTGGAGGAGGGGATCCTGCCACATGGCACGGCCAGGAGGTGAAGGCACCAACTGGAGAGGACCCAAGGGCGCTCTGTTTTGTTTTGTTTGGCATCCAGAAGGAAGCAACGCTGATGCCACCATGCCATGTCTGGTACCTGGAAAGCAACGAGAGTCACCAAGGCAGGAGGGTCTGGTGGGCTTGGTGGAGACGGGCAGCTTGGTGGAGGAGGCTCAGTGAGGCTCTTGTCTCCCTCTGCTCTCTGGGCTGATTTTGGAGGGGAAGGCTGGAAGGTCCCACCGCTATGGGACAGCGAAGCACCCACACAGGGGCACCCTATGCCCGAAGCGTGGTGGGATGGGATGCGCAAAAACCTCACCCAGCTTCCCCTGGGGTCTGGAGAAGATGCCATGGGTGCCCACCTTGCATCCCCAGCCTGGCTGAGCAGCGCTGGCGCTGCAGCGAGCCCAGTGCCGACCTCTGCCCGCAAACGCCTGCCAAACCCGGCAGTGACTTTCAGAATGGTTTTATTTTTGAACTTTATTGTCCCTTCCCCCCCCAAGGGACTAACCCCGCACATCTCCCCCGCGGCAGATAGCTGTCTCCCCAAGGTTATTCTGTTTGATGTTTTCATGGCCCGGGCTGTAAAGTTATCCATTGACTCGGGAAAACACAATTAAGAGAGAAAGAGCTGCCGGGCGGGTTATTCAGGTATCTCTGCAGCTCAGCAAAGGATCGTGGCGTGGGCCAGAGATGCGGCTACCGGCGGGTACGGCAAAGCCTCCTACGGCACCCCAGGGCTGGGACAATGCCTGACAGACAGGGGACAAGCTCCCGTGGTGCTGCTATCAGCACCCTCCATCCCCTCGCCTGGAAAACACGAGGGCTGGGAAGGGAGCGCCAAAAAAGGCAGGTTAAATTTTGGGGAGGGAGACAGAGGTGTGTGCACCGGTGGCTGCTCCCACCCCGGTGGGAATGGCCATGTTTGCCGTGACAGCAGCCGCGAGCGCTGCCCTTCAAACCCAGACCTTATCTCCTTTATCCTGAGGACTATCAACCCCTCGAGTCTCCCCGTGGTGCCCTATCATGCAGCCAAAGCCAGGACTGAGCCATTAAAGTTAACTATTACCCAAAGTGAGTGTTTATTTGGGGTAATACAGGCCCGGGGGAAAGTGAGGGAGGGAGAAGAGGAAGGCTCTTGTTTCTTTTCTACAAGATATCGCCAGCCCCGCAGCGCTAAAGTGGTGCTTAAACAAGATGAATGCTTAAATAACAGATGGCAAACAGCGCTGCCAGGAGATGGGATGGGAGAGCCCCGGCCACCGCCGGCCGCTGAGCCGTGGCCAAGCGGCTGGGACGCCTCGGTGTCCCCCCAGCCCACGGGGAGCCCTGGACAGGAGGGGTTTGTCTTGTACTGGTGGGAGGGAAAGGTCCCTACAAGCTTTCCCCTGGCTTTTTGTCATCAGGCAGCTTTGGGGAGAAATCCTGCCTTTCCAGATGTTTTCTTCTTCCACCCACTCCCCCACGCTGCATCTCTGACCACGTTGTATCTCCACCTGGGTGGCTGCTCATCCCATTCCCCAACCTCATCAGCCAAGAAGCAGCAGCCAGGGTAGGGAGCATCCACATCCAGACCTTTCCTTTGCCTGTAGAGGGGCATCACCCATCTTCAATTTTGAAGCTGCACATCCCCAAAGCAGAGGGATCCCCGGTCCCAAATCTGCCCCAGACAAGTTGCTTCCCCAGAATATAAGTCCTTTTTCTCCACTCCCAAGACCATTTCTTTCCCTCTGCTCTCCCTGGAAGGGACCCTGTGCGGTCGGTGCGTTGTCCCTCCTGGGCACACGGCAGCAGCAGAGAGGCTTCTGAGACCCCACCTGGAATACTGCATCCAGCTCTGGAGTCCTCAACATAGGCAAGACATGGACCTGTTGGAGCGGGGCCAGAGGAGGCCCCTTCCAGTGCCTAAAGGGGCTCCAGGAGAGCTGGGGAGGGACTTTTTACAAAGGGATAGGATGAGGGGGAATAGCTTCAAACTGGAAGAGGGGAGATTTAGGTTAGATATTAGGAAGAAATTGTTGCCTGTGAGGGCGGTGAGCCCCTGGGGCAGGTTGCCCCGAGCAGCTGTGGCTGCCCCATCCCTGGAGGTGTTCAAGGCCAGGTTGGACGGGGCTTGGAGCAACCTGGGCTGGTGGGAGGTGGCCCTGCCCAGGGCAGGGGGTGGCACGGGGGGATCTTCAAGGACCCTTCCAACCCAAACCATTTCATGATTCCCACAGCGTGCCGAAACAACACTGTTCCCAGGAGTAACCAAATCGCGTGCGGGAGGGCTCACCTGAATCCTCTAATCCTGTAATCCGTCACCAAGGAGACCCGAGCATTACCTGGCACAGCGGGAAGCAGAGGGGCCCCAGTATGGGAGAATCAGTTCCTGACACCTCTGCCAAGTCCTGTCTCTTTTTGGCTCTCCCCAATGCTCCTGCCGGACAGAACAGGGCTGGGGGAAGGACCGGAGACATGTCTGCTCTGCTCCTCCAAGGAGGAGCCGCTTCAGCAAAGGGCTCCAGCACCCTCCTTGCAACCCATCCCAGCCTTCGGCTTTCCAATCCATTCCCACACCGGTGCCCCTGGCCCGGCCACCAGCAGTGTTTAACCATCCCCACTTCCCAAAGCGCCTTTCCCCGGGGTGTCTTCGTGGCACCATGAGGGTGGGAGATGTCCCCCGGGGCTGGTTTTAGTTTGAAGAAAATGGGGACCTTGGACTGGGTGTGGGGGGGTCTGCTCTGCCCCTAATCTCATTGTGGGTGCGTTGGAGAGAGACCGATCAAACCGGAGAAGATTTTGGTGAAAAAATCCCCACTGGCACCAGGAAGGATGTGAGGTCTGTAAGCCAGATGGAGAACTGCCCTTTGAGGGTAGTGGAGCACTGGCACAGGCTGCCCAGAGAGGTGGTGGAGTCTCCCACTCTGGAGACATTCAAAACCCGCCTGGACGCTGTTCTGTGCAACCTGCTGTAGGTGACCCTGCTCTGACAGGGGGGTTGGACTAGATGATCTCCAGAGGTCCCTTCCAACCCTAACCATTCTGTGATTCTGTGATGCTCAGATCTATCTCAAGCACCAGAAAGATGGTAAAGGGGGGGACAAACCCTGAGCTGGAGAGCATCAGAGGGCGCAAAACACACAGTGGGTTGTTTGCTTCTCTCCAGCTACCTGGAGATGCACACCAAGCCTGGGCTCGTCACCGACAGTCCCTGCATGGCCAGGAGGGGACATATGCCAGGAGAGGATGGTTCAATCCCCCTCGCCACACCATTCTCCTTCTGAACACACCGGGCTTTCTCCTGTGACGGTGAAAGGTGCAGGGGGAGGAGAGCAAACTCGTAGATAGTTTATATGAGAAGGGATTAATCCCACCCCGCACGGGAACCTCTTTTCTGCTCCCACCATCTCCTTTTGGCTCACCAGGGCACTCCAGCCCCTGCAGCCCACCCTGGGCACCAGCAGCGATGTCTACTGAAAGTCCCACCACTTCCCACGGGACGCAAGTTCAGCTGAGCCAACGCAGAGACCTTGCAACTCATTGCACTGGTGAACTGAATTTTTCCAGCGGTTACATCAGTCTCTGTCGGTCTCTCCGTCTGTACTGGGGACCTGCATCACCCGGGCTGATTTTTGGGGAAGGAACCTGCAAAAAGAAACAATGGCTGGGTGCTGCCCCCACTGTGAACCGAAACGCGGAGTGCCCGGGCATGGCGGTGCCGGGGAGCTGCCGCGGAGGGGGAGGCCAACGCAAACAGGTACGGTGGCGGCAGCGCCAGCACATTTTGCCCTGCAGGAGGGGGACGCGGAGCCAAATATGCCCTGATCAAACAAACCAGCCACGGGGCTGCATGTCCTCCAGCCCGTCCCGGGGTGACGGAGCCCGGTGGGCTGTGGTTTTGCCATGCGGGAGGAAGGGGTGACATCCTCGCTCAACGGCTGTGTGTTTTGTCAGGGGGTCTCGTTCCTGGGGGTGATGCCACCCCCTTTGTCCAGGGCAGGTCTGCGTGCTCAAGAGGAGCCGATGCATCCGCCAGCAGCCCCGGTGGGGGGAAGAGCAGAGGCAACCTGCCTCCCTCCTGCATCTCCATCCAAAGGTGAGCCAGAAGCCATGATCTTCACCCCTGGCTCCTTCGTCTTCCCCAAACTCATCCGCTTCATCTCTCGGCTCTGGCTGCTGATGCCATTCGTCTACACAGCACTTGGGGCAGCAGAGCCCTGCTCTTGGATGGAGCTTCAGCCGTACATCCTTGGGAGCTGGGCCAGCCCAGGGGGAGTTTTGGCAGAGGGGACAGCAGAGGTGATACCTGCCCGAGGAGCTCCTCTTCCTCCCCACCGGGTTCTGAGCGAGGGTGCGGAAAGCTGCAGGACGGTGGGCAGTGTTTTCCACTCGGGTCCATTCGCAGCAGAGCTCTGCGGGAGGATGCTCGGACAAGCGCCAGGGCAGTAGCATCACAGAAAACAAGAGCTCAGAGTTGCAGCCTGAGCAGGAAGGAAGATCCCCAGGAAGGTGCAGGGTCCTGCATCTGGGGTGGGTCAACCCCTGGTATCAGCACAGGCTGGGGATGAAGGGATGGAGAGCAGCCATGGCGAGAAGGACTTAGGGGTACTGGGGAGGGGGGAAAGCTGGACATGAGCCAGCAATGTGCGCTGCCAGCCCAGAAAGCCACCCACATCCCCAGGCTGCATCCCCAGCAGCGTGGCCAGCAGGGCGAGGGGGGACTGTGCCCCTCTGCTGCGCTCTGCTC
>NW_009647569.1:679370-680967 GCF_000708025.1 Charadrius vociferus | reverse complement strand
GGACAGGCTGGGAGAGTTGGGGGGGTTCAGCCTGGAGAAGAGAAGGCGAAAAAGGGGCGACCTTAGAGCCCCTTCTAGTACCTAAACGGGGCCTTACATAAAAGATGGGGACAAAGTTTTTAGCAGGACCTGTTGCGATAGGACAAATGTTAGTGGTTTTAAGCTAAAAGAGGGAAGATTTAAACTAGATTGAAGGAAGAAATGTTTTACGCTGAGGGTGGTGAGGCACTGGCCCAGGTTGCCCAGAGAGGTGGTGGGTGCCCCATCCCTGAAAACATTCCAGGTCAGGTTGGATGGGGCTCTGAGCAACCTGACCTCGTTGAAGATGTCGCTGCTTATTGCAGGGGGTTGGACTAGGTGACCTTTAAAGGTCCCTTCCCACCCAAACTGTTCTATGATTCTATGAAGTTCAGGGACTCGGCTCCACATTTAAAGCCCATCGCTTGGGCTCCCACGGCTGCTCCGGGTGGGAGAGCAGTCAGAAGTATAAATTGCATAAACATGCAATACTGGAAGAGGAGGAATAAGAAGCGGAGAGAGGTCCTGGCTGTGGAAGGGGCTCAAGTCACAGTCAGAGCTGTCATTTAAAGCGTCACCCAGGAGATGGATGGCATCGGCAGTATGTGTCCACACCAGCAGGGTTGCTCAGGCTCCTGGCAGAGCAAAGACCTTTAGGTAAAGGTGTTGGGATCTTTTCCTTCGCTGGGAAAGGCGGAGGTCGGAGCAGTTCAGGGGGGTCTGGAGGCTGCCCTGGCCTTGCACCCCCAGCTCTGCCTGGAGCTGATAGCTGGGGAGAGGGGGGGAGATGGTGTTTGTCCTGCTGTGCCATCTAGTGGGATGCTGGCCGTGCTCCCCGAGTGGGAAAAATCCCTCTGGAGTGGAGGACACCAACACAGCCCCCTGCAACACTCCAGCAAGACCCTAATTTCACATATCCCAGCACAGCTGCAGAACAACCCCACTTATCTTTCGGCAATTTCTACCCCACAGCCCCTTCCAGCTGGGGGAAGGGGACACCGGGACAGGTCCCCTCTGGCAAAACCAGACAGGGCACTGCCGGTTCAGCCGTCCCCATCCTGTGCTAGCATCAGCTACACGTATTCACCCAGGAGGGCCAGGAAAACAAATTAAAAGGCTCTAATACCATTGCTTGCCTGCTTCCAGAAGCTGCCTGGAGAGCGGCATTTAATAAGGGAACATCATCGCCCTCTCACTAATTAAATCTGCTTTCAGAGTCCACTCCAAAGGTCCGCATTCGTTGCCTGCACCACCAGAAAACAGCCGGTGTGCATCCCTCCACCACCGAGGACCAAAGCAGAGCTCCCACCTCCAGCGGCAAGTGCCAGGGCACAGCGTGCTTCTCGTCTCCTTTTCCCCAGGGCAAATGTGTTTGGGTATATCCAGAGAAGCAAACCTGGGGCAAAACGCAGCCGCGTTTGGAGGAAAAAAGCAGCGCAAGAGGATACGGCTCCGGTGGGGAGCTGCGACTCCTCGCAACCCAGTTAGGATTTCAGCTGGAGGGAGGTCTTGCTTTCCTAGAGCCAGCAGCCTTCCTGCGGAAGGAAAAGCGGATTTATTGGATTTCTTATCTGCAACA
>NW_009647569.1:672045-678562 GCF_000708025.1 Charadrius vociferus | reverse complement strand
CCAGCAGCACGCCTGCGGAAGGAAAAGCGGATTTATTGGTTTTCTTATCTGCAACAGATAGAGTTTGGCTTTGAAGAGTCACTTTAAAAGCAAGAAGTCTGCTGTTAGATCTCATCAAAGTGAGATGCTGCCACTCAAAACGCTTCATTTCAGTGAGGTGCCACGAGGATGGATAAACTTTCTTAGACATTAGCAAGTGTGCCTAGTAGCAGGCTTCTAGGCAGAAGATGGATCTCTAGCCTATTCCACCACATTATCAGACATTTACTGCAGAGGTGCAGCAAACGTCCCCATTTCACGTGCAGGAACAAGACCTGCCTCGCACTGGAAGCCTCAGAGCTGCAGTACAAAACATCCCGAAGTTGCCCATCAAACGAGAGCTTGCCAAAAAGACCACACGTGGCCACTGCGAGGGCAACCCTTCCTGATGCTGATGGCTTCAGCTTTTGTTGGCAAGAAGCCTTTACATCCTGGCTCAGCGGCTTGCTGAGAGCTCAGAGGACCCTTCCCCTGGGCTGGGCCATAGCTCCCGTAGGACATGCTGTAATTAACGCTATCCATCATGAGCAGTGACAGCTCGTTGGGAAGTGCGATTAGGTTGCACCAGCTATTGCGTTACTCCTAAGGGGGGGTGTCCCTTTTGAAAAATAGCCCCATCACTAGATCTGGGGCATTAATCGAACACTAAGCCCCACCAATAACCCTTTTGGAGCTGATCGATCTTTTCTCCAGAGCTTTCACCCATTTGCTGGAAGAGAAATGGAGATGTACTGGAAGAGAAACGGAGATGTATTTTGCTTGGAGAGGGCTCCCAGAGATGTCCCCAGACCCCCTGCACCAGCACCATCACCTCACAAGCAGATTCAGAGCCCACCTTGATATGAAGGGGGGGATGTGTGTCTCAGAAACGTGTCAGCCTGGAGATGCAGAGGGTCCAGCAAGGCTCTGCTCTGAACCAGCTGGGCGTGCAGCACTCAGAGGTGAGCAGAACAGAGCTGAACCAGGCAGATCGACACGCGTGTGAGAGCCACCAGGGTGACTCCGGTGCCCCATCCTCAGCCATTCCCAAACCATCCCTCAGTGCAGACTCAGCAGGGAAAACCCGGCAAGCTCTGTGCGGCTGTAGGGTCGAGCAGGGAAGCTCTGCACGGTCAGCAGATGTCAGCGAGTTCTTGGCAGATCATGTCTCTTGGGTTAAGAGATGGGTTTTACTTCTCCTTTAAAACAAGTGACACTAACAAGTCCTGCCAAGACCAGCACTAGGAGAAAGCAACTGCAGCTTGCTTGAGATGTGCTACTAGGGGAGACTTCAAAGATACACTCACTCTCCATAGCGTGATGGGGAGCGGGACTCCACATACATCCCATCTTTCAGATGCTTTAAGGTCTCCTTTGCTCATGCAAAGCTTACGTTCCCATCCCAGTCTAATCCTGCTGCTTTAAGGTTACGCCAAGGCTATGGGAGGTTTTGCAAAACATCCTGAACTTTTCTTTGAAGCTCATTTGGTCTCATGGTCCTCCAGGGCTTTCCCATTCCTCCTCTGAGAAGATTCATGAGCTCTGCCATGGAGTGAAGGGCACAGCTGTCCTCGCTGGATTATACCCATAGGGAGGGCAGACTACAATTAATAACACTCATCAGCAAGGAACAAAACAGGGGCTGGGCAAAGAATCAATTAGCCTGCATCTTGGCTGGATGGCATTTAGGGGAGGACATGGATAACTTTGAAATATGGGCAAGGAGATGCTGGCGGCAGCTGGTTTCTATTAACCCCTTCTGCGGCAAGCTGCGATGACGGTGGTGGTGGGAGCATTGCCTGCAGGACCCCCCAGTCCAAGTTTGGGAAGGTCACTTTTGGAGCTGATGCGTCCACGTTCCTCTTGAATAGCTCAGGAGGAGACAGCTAATGCATTTAGGGACAAGTAATGCAAAAAAAAACAGACTGCATCAGGAGTTGAAGGTGGACGCAGCAGGAACAAGGAGTCTCTGGGGAATAGGCGGGCATCAGCCTTCAGCGAGACAGCCCGAAGGACCAGTGCAGCTCTGGGAACACTTTTAGTGCCCAAATGCTCACCCAGGGTGGCCGTTCTGCACAGACTATCAAGTTCCCACTTACCAACATGACCTCCATTACCACCAGGTGCTCCAGCAGGAGGTATTCAGCATGTGGCACCGCCACAGACTTCCACACAGCTCTGGTTCCAGCGTCTGGTGGTGTTTACCGGAGACCAGCTCTTGCCAAGAGCTATACGCAGCCCAGAGCTATGCATTAAATGAACTGTTTTACTTGCAGCGGGTGACTGCCTCCAGCAGAGGAATTAGAGTTGCTCAGCAGAGCAGCCCTGCTGCTCCGCCGCCGAAGAGAATCACCGTGGGAATTCACCGAGGACTTAATGTTCAGTGTTACTCGGTACGATTAAATTAGATTAACATATGCTTTGGGGAGGAAGTGAGAATCTTTAGAGCTTGTAAAGGAGGAGGAGTTTTTGGAGAAGGATGGGTTTGTATACCTGGGTTCGCAGGTGCCCTTTGGTCCTCTGACCTCAGAGGGACAAACTCTGCTCGCACCAAAGGGATCGCTGCGGTTTGGCCGTGCACATGTGGGAGCAGCGCTCTGGAGGACGGGAAAACACCGATCCCTCAAGCGCGGGGAGGTGAGCTGCACTAGTGCCCGAGTTCACAGTGCCAAGAAGACTCAGCTAATGGCTTTCAATAACGCAGCACTGAAATATTAAAGTAATATGGTCTTTATTTCAGAGTTTTTATTACATTTGCCGGGCTCAGAAAGACACAGTGAAAAACAAAAATGACTGGCTGGTAGAATCCTATTAGACCCATTAATCACCATCAAGTGCTAATAGATGTGTACTACCTCCCTGGTGATATTAATTACCACAGCCATTGGGGGAGAGAGCAATCCAGCCCTGACCACCAGGGTGGTACCAAGCAGCTACACAGCACTCGGTCCTTCCCTGGCAGGTGCTGGGGCTGCTTTAAGCTCTCCTTGACTGTCAAAAAAGCTTCAGCCACCAGGCGTGGCTGCTCCCATCATCTCTCTGAACCCACACTTGCTTGAGTGAACTCCACATTTCCCTTTCCAGTATGAAACCCCCTTCGCCCACCGCTCCTCTGCAGCGGCTTTACCTGCAGGAGCATGCAATGACTGCAGCAATGGAAAAAACAGACCTCACAAATACCAGTCTAAAACATCCTCCACTTTGGATACCACCACCAAGACCAGTGCAGCAGAAGCAATGCCCACCCTGGTGCCACTCCTCACCTGTGCTTGTGTCTCTGGAGGCAGCTCCAAGAGCCAGAGTGGATGCTGAGCAAGGAGAAGCCTCAGGAGTTAAACCCTCTGAAGCTCCCCAGAAGATCCACCCAAGGACACAGCCAGCAGGACAGGGAGCTGGTCCCACTATCTCCAGGCAGGACAGACATGGGGATATCAGCTGGAGATGGCAACACAGATCACCAGACAAGCTCATGGTGATAAGGCAGGTCCAAGTTGAGCCAGGAAGTCATCCCATGGGTCAAGGTCTTGATCAGGAATAGCAATGGCCAAGGACAGGTGTGGCTGCAAATGAACTGGAGACCAGCACCCCAACAGCACTGCCCAAGGCAAGAGTGATGGCCCCAAGCTGAGCTTAAATGGGCTCCTGGGACCATGGGTGTGGGTGGAGGCCTCAGGTGAGGACGCTCAGTGTCATCAAGGCCAATTAGTGCCTTCAGGGCCCTGACAGCCAGCTGTGAGGTCTGACCAGGTTGCTTAAGGCTTGATCCAGTTGGGTCTTGGAAACCTCCCAGGGGGTGGGTGGCACAGCCCCTTTGGGGATGTGCTCCACTGTCCTCATTGTGACAAAGCCTTTTATATCCAGTGTTTCCTACTCTTGTTTCTTTTGTGTTCACTGTCTTTCACCCTCTTGCCATACGCTGCTGTGATAATGTGGCTCCATCTTCTCAAGCTCTTCTCCCAGGGGCTGGAAAGCTGCTGTCAGGTCCCCCAAAGCCGTCTCCTGTCCAGCCTGGGCAAGGCCCAGTCCTGCACCCCTTCACAGGGTAAGGGCTTCAGCCCGTGACTACCTCTGTGGTCCTCTGCTGAAGTTGCTGCTGTTTATCAATGTCTTTCTTGGTATTGTGTGCCCAAAACTGGACAAAATATTCCAGACATGGTCAAACAAAATGGGGATAATCTCTTTCCTCAATGTTCATGCTGCCCAGGTATGCTTTTTCTGTAGAAGGGCCATTTTGGGGACTTTCTCTCTCCATCCATCCTTGATCCATCCATTATTACACGGTGGAGCAGAACAGCACATTTTTCAGAGTATGTCCCTGCTGTGTGGTCCCACTGAATCCAGCTGGGCACGTGGCGGATCTATGCATAGAGGCTGGAGTGGGGACAACCTCAGGTTGGCA
Source organism: Charadrius vociferus (assembly GCF_000708025.1). Taxonomy (NCBI): domain Eukaryota; kingdom Metazoa; phylum Chordata; class Aves; order Charadriiformes; family Charadriidae; genus Charadrius; species Charadrius vociferus. The sequence goes on along the minus strand of NW_009647569.1, from coordinate 674,145 downwards.
AGAGGAGGCTTGAAACAACACTTCTCCTGCTAGAAATAACTCCCTAAAACTCTTCAAAGTCTTCAGTGCCCTCTTATGAAAACACATCAGTGTTTCTGAGATGCTTAGAGTCTGGCTTTAAGTGTGGTAGATGTCAAAACATACAAACCCCCCAAATATTTCATGTGTCCTGAATGGATTTAGGCTTTGGTTTGGGTTTTTTTCTTTGGTGTAGAACTGTAGTTAGCAACATCTCCAGCCCAGGCAGCTCTTCCCACAGTGTAGCAACAGACCCGTCCTGCTCCCAGGAACTGGCAGAAGCCTGCAGACTTTTTATCAGCCCCCTTCTTCCTGCGGGTCCCCAGGGAGTGGGGATGAATGGTGCCCGTGGTGCTCCTGTTGTCTCTGCATCCCCATGGCCACAACCAGCTCCCTTGCACCCTGTCGCTGCTGCTCCTGCGGGGGCTTAATGGGGTCCATCATAACGAGTGGTGCATGGGACCCCCATGTGGACCTGTCCCCAGGCAGCGGTGGCTGGCCAAGCGACCACGGAGACTTCTCCCGTTGAAACCCGCGACTGCAAATGCAGCTTTGTGGCAGCGGTGCCGTTTGCTGCGTGTCCTCCGTGCTACTGAGATGTAAAACAAATTTATTTTTTTCCTTCTCTTTCCAGACTCCGCCAGTGGAGGAATCATCAAGGTCATATTTATATTTATTAGATTCATCTTAATGGCTCCCAGGGAGTGCTGCGCTGACACCCAGAACAAATCACCGTGCCGGGGAAGGACAGGGAGAGTGACTGGAGAGTTATTCAGGAGAGCAGGCGCCCAGCGACCACCAGCGAGCAGGCACGGCATTTGCCCTAGGAGATCCTCCTGCTCCCCATGTCACAATAAGGCAGAGGAGCATCCGTGCTCAACCATCAGCTCAACTCGGGACTGCTGCTGATGGAAACCGCAAGGCAGAGCTTCCCACTTTGTCCCAGCTTAGTTTTCTCCATGGCGTGAACCGCTGTGCTGGGAAATGTCATCCACAGCAAAAATCTGGAGGCTGCAAGAAATGTGGTTGAAGTCTTGGGGTTCAGGCAAGGCAGTGGCTTTGAGACCCCTGAAGAAATAAGGGAGCCTCTCTCCAAAGAGACACCGGTTCCTCTTCCCAGAGGAGCTCCTGCCTGGGGCCCAAGTTCCTGGTCTTTGTGGGGCTGCTGGCCATGTGCCACAGCTCCTGGGGTGGCCACAGCACCAGGAACGGGTGAGGGGGTTTGGGAAGGGCCAGGAGATGACATGGGCACCTGGCCATGACTGGGGCAGTGCTGGGAGGCCTGCGGGGGAGCCGGTGGCAGCTTTGAGGTGCTGCGATCTCCCACACAAGGGTGCCCGCGGCAGCTCTTTCCCCTGGAGGGGTTCACATCCCAGAGGAGACGCTTGAGATTTCAGCTTGCAGTGTTTAAAGATCAAAGCCCGCCCGCAAGCCTTCATCCCAGCAGGCAGGGGGAAGAGGGGTGGGTAGACAAAGCGGCAGCAGATGCGGTGACCTTTGCATCTTGGGCGAAAAGAAGTTGGAAGTAAAATGCCAGCCCCATCAGGCTGCTTTGCATCCAAATCTGCCGCTCGCTCCCGCTGCTCTTCAGAGGTGCTGGGAGCCTGCCCTGGCCTTGATCTGCTCCTGCTATTTGTTTCAATTGATTTATTTTTAGATTTGTGGTGGGGAAGACAGCAACAAATAAATAAATAACCTCCCATCCCCACCCCCAACATCTCAGATCCCGGCGAGCTCATTGCAGACTACCAGCTCTGCAGGGTGATGGAAATCGTCTCCACCCTTCCTCCCCAGCAACCCATCCATCATCACTCACTGTGCTCAGCCTTCAGAACAGAAGGTCTACGGGGTCAGCGACCATCCCCCTGCTTCGTCTTGTCCTGCTAAACTCCAACACCCTCAGGTTTGGCAGCTGTGCTGGGTGGGGAGCCCTGTTTCATGGAATCATAGAATGGTTTAGGTTGGAAGGGACCTTGAAAATCATTGAGTTCCAACCCCCCTGCCCTGGGCAGGGACACCTCCCCCCAGCCCAGGTTGCTCCAAGCCCCGTCCAACCTGGCCTTGAACACCTCCAGGGATGGG
>NW_009647569.1:668500-671840 GCF_000708025.1 Charadrius vociferus | reverse complement strand
AGCCCTCCCAGCATCTTCATGGCCCTTTGGAGCTCTACAGATGGTACTTCAGAAAGCAGCTTGCATGGAGGACCTGCTGGTTGAGATGGAGAGGGCAAGGTGGGCAAGGTGTCCCACAGGTTCCCCCTGGTTGCCCCCATCCTGCCTTGACCTCCCCTTTCCTACAGCCCCTCCAGCAGGGTGGAGGGATGGGCAGATGCTTGTGGTGGCTCCAGAAAGACCTGTGCTTCATGGGATGGCACTGCAAGGAGAAGCATTTTCCCAGGATGAGCAGAATGATGCAACCAAGCCTCGCTGGCAAGAGACGTTTTTACTTTAAGCCTGTGAAAGACGTGCTGCGTCATGACAGGCACCATGAGGGTATCTCCTCCGATGCTAACCGGTGGTCCTGCCTCCGCCTGCAGCGTCATGCTGGTGTCCTGGCCCCTGGGACAGCTGAAGCGAGGAGGAGCGTGGGTGAAGCTGAGGCACGGGGACTTCACTGTTCCTCTTTGTATTGCTGATATTGGGAGGGAAAAGCTGGGTTTTCCACATCACTCCGCCTGTTCTCCACATCTGCTGGTGCCCCCTCCTGCCCGTCTGCAGCTGTGCAAAGCTGGAGGAGATGGGCTGGAGGAGTCCCTGCAGCAGTTGGTGTGACCTTGGCAGAAGCCACCATAAGAAAACGAAGCAAGGGTTACTACCATCGCCTGCCTTGTCACGGCGCCGGCTGCAGCAACATGCTAGAGCTCTCCCGAGGCAGCAGAGCAGTGACGTTACTTCTGGGGTGCGTGTGCCTGTGATCCAGCATCTGCTGGAGCCGCAGGTTTTCTTGCGAATTCTCCCCCGTGTGATGCATCGGAGACCTATCGGGCCGGTGGCCGAGACCACGTGTTTCTTTTCCCATGTGCCTGGGAAGGGCGCACCGCTTCTCTGGGCTGAACGGGACCGCCGCCTTGGGAATACACTTCCCTCCTGCATCCCGATATTTCACCTGCGCCCGCTCCAGCTCCCTCCTGCCTTTGACCTGCTGGGTATATACCACCAGGGTATATTGCATCTGCCCTGGGAGGCTGCTGGCATCGCATCGGGACCCGGGCGGCTCCCTGCAGAGCCGTTGTGTCCCCACAGCAGTTAGAAACCTTCGCTCTCTTTCATTTGAATCACAGCCGCCGCCACTTGCCTGGTATTTATGGGAGACCTAACTTGCACACTGCATATTAAAAAAAAAAAAAAAAAAAAAAAAAAAGGGGGAAAGAAAGTCCGTCTGTGCTGGCTGACCTGTAGGGAACGAAGGGCAGAGTCCTCTGCAGCAGCTCGCAGGTAGTGCGCTCTTATCTGCACTGCAGCTCGCTGTTGCATTACTCTGCGCTCGCTCGGATGCTGCCGAGGCAGGACAGCATTTGCAGCGCTCAGCCGGCCCGGCCGGGAGGGGTACTCGGCACGAACAACCCTGAAAGCGAGGAAGAGCCCGGGATGTTCGCTGTTAAAGAGGGACAAATTAAATACCCCGGGAGCAGATACCGTTCAGCCTCATTGAATAAACACACCTGAGAGGATTTCTGTATAAAACAGAGCTTTGCGGCGCAATCTCAGCGGGCTTTTGGTCCAGAACAGAGCTGCAAGGCGTTGCCACTGCATTTTAGGATGCTGCTAATGTAGTAGATAATAAATGACTTGATATGAGCAGAAATCTGGGCTTGTCCTCACTGGGGGGCGTCAGCGGCAGGGGCAGCGCGCCTCAGGCTGGGGAGTGATGGGGGGTCGTTCTGGGCACCCACTGGAGCGACTCTGCTCAGTCCCCGTGGCCGGACCACGTGTCTGGGATGCAGCACAGAGCCAGAGCGGAGCTCGGGGACACTGGCAGCAACGAGGGGACCCCGGCTGGGGGGATGCTCTGGGTGAGGGTCCCCGGCGGCGAGCCGGCAGCAGTGGCACCCAGGCACTGCCTTGCCGGGCCGATGGCTGCTTTCGTGAGCAGAAAGGAAAGTCGCTTGGAAGAAGGGAGGCGAGGTTCATAAATCAGGGACTGCGGATGGCACGAGTGGCATTTACGGCTCCCCCAGCACTGGTGCGCTGCCGGGGAATGATGCAGAGCTCGGCTCTGCTCCCGGAGCAGTTCGGCATCTCCTGTCCCCTACCTGCTGCCGCTATTCATCCGAAACCTCGATTCCTTGACAGGGAAATGCCACCTTGTGCTGTGCCCTCACCTTCTGCCTGGCAGCGGGAGTTGTGCCCAGCACCCTTTCCCCACTCACCCGCACCTCCACTTCTGGTGGGGCTGATGGAGATGGCTCCTGCAGGTGGATCTACACATGGTTGCCTTAAACCGAAGCAGAAGCAGCTCTTGAATTTATAAGTCAATAAACATTTGACAGATCCTTATCTCCCAAAGAGGGCAGAGCTCTAATCACAACACGCCACCCGACAGATATTTTTTCAGATTTAATAACTTCAAGGAACACCGGTTAACCCCGGGCCACACCTGCGGTGGCCGTAGCTTTCTGAGATCTTTGGCAGCGTCAGACACCTTGCAAGCCTTTCCCTCAGCCAATATTTCCCCAACTTACCGTGGTATCACCTGTGTTCTGCTAAAATAACAACATTCTTCCCATCACGCAGACAGAGCTGGGTGAGGGAGGGTGTCAGCTCCTCTGGGAACGTCTGGTCACAAAAGAGAAATTTAGGACAAGAGGTCTGGGCAAACTCTGTGTAACTCTGCAGACATCCTGGAGACTGAAATGTTCAAGCAGAGAGGTCAGGTTCCTCAGGTTTAGGAGACCCTCCTCTCCCAGTTTGATGCACTTTTGCTGATCTGGGAAGGGTGGGCATGTTCTCTGAGGACCAAGAGCATCCATGTAGCATGTCTTCCAATGAGCCAGTTTTCTGTGATCTGAGTTGTCTTATTGAGGCAGGAGAAAAGACTGTCCCCTGTCCTGGTCCCTTGGCATCATCCAAGTATATAAAATCCTTCTCCCTGCTAGCACTTCCCATAGCACCACTGCTTGAAACAACTGCAGTAGCTTGGATGGGTTTTTTTTTCCATCTGGGGAGTGTGCGGCTGTGGGATGTATGCCTGTCCCTTGTGCTGTGGAGGGACCACCACCCACCTGCCACGAACACCCAGCCCGCCATGGGAAAGCTCTGCACGCCTGTCTGATCCCCCGGCCATGCGTGCATCGAGTGCGGCAGGCAGCAGGCAGGACCTCTCTGGGTCGCCTGTCCTGTCCTGCGCTCCATTTTACAAAGACGCGCCGTGAAATGGAGCTTTTCGCAGGCTGGAAGCGGCAAATTCAGTTAAACAATAAACTGTGGGTTGCTTTTGGGGTTTTTTTTGGGTTTTTTGTTTTTTTTTTTTTTT
>NW_009647569.1:666130-666385 GCF_000708025.1 Charadrius vociferus | reverse complement strand
CCCGCCATGGGAAAGCTCTGCACGCTTGTCTGATCCCCCGGCCATGCGTGCATCGAGTGCGGCAGGCAGCAGGCAGGACCTCTCTGGGTCGCCTGTCCTGTCCTGCGCTCCATTTTACAAAGACGCGCCGTGAAATGGAGCTTTTCGCAGGCTGGAAGCGGCAAATTCAGTTAAACAATAAACTGTGGGTTGCTTTTGGGGTTTTTTTTGGGTTTTTTGTTTTTTTTTTTTTTTTTTTTCAGCAGTGTCTGCTCC
>NW_009647569.1:646312-665948 GCF_000708025.1 Charadrius vociferus | reverse complement strand
GCTCCTGCTGTAATTAACCCCGCCGGCGAATGGTGCCCGGGGAGCCCGAGCACCGAGGCTGGGTTTACTGGGGAGAGTGGGAGCAGCATCATTACCGCGGCGTTTCCGGAGGTCTCTGTGCGCAGGGGGGGAGGTGGGTCAGTGCACCCCCGGGGTGCTAACGAGGGCATCGGGGACCCTGGCGATGAGCGGTCCCCGAAGATTGAAAGGTGTAGAAGGGAGCAAAGAGGGCAAAGTGCTTCCAGGAGCAAACTCCTGCACTTCTGAGAAGGGAGATTTTGGTCGGATTTGGTGATTCTGTTTTCAGTGAAGCAGAACGGGAGAGCTCCCCCGGGGGGAGCGACCCAGTGCCCACGGGTGGGATTGTGGGAGGGGGATGTGTCCCTTTGGTGGGGTTTCACCTTTCCTGCTTGCACCGACCCACCTCTGTGCCGGTAGGACGATGTATCCGGGGAAGCAACGTTATCTGAGGTATTTCCCCTTCTCCTTATTGCAAATGCTGAGATGGTTTGCGGCTTCTCCAGACCCTGCTTTCAGCAGGGAGCCTGGGATGATCCTGCCTCTTCAGGGTCCCACACTTCCCCATCCCCCCTTTTCCTTCCTTCTCCTTTTTTTTTTTTTTTTTCCTTTGGATATACTCTTCGAGCAGGTGGTACTCTGCCAGAGGAGACCTGCTGCACCCAAAGGAGAGGAGCTGCCGGGTTGAGGACTCCTGGGCTTGTTCAGCTCCATGGGCCATGCCGGTGGTGACAAGGTCAAGCTGCTGGGACAAAATACGCTTCCAGCTGTGCTTGGAGGCAGCACGGGGTGCATGATTAAATTCCCAGGCTTGGCAAACCAGGGCAAGGGAAAGCTGCCTGGGAAGCCCCTGATGGGAAGCAGTGCATGACTTCAGAGGGAAGGCGGTCCAGCTTCTCCCACCACTGCCCACCCCCTGGGAAACCTCTGTTTGCGGTGGCACGACCCCTCAGCCAAGGCACGAGAAGAGAGAGGAAGTTTGGGCTGATCAAGCAGAATTTAGGGGCTGGTGTTGTTTGGAAACCACAGAAGAAGGAAACCACCATGTGTCCCCACAGCCCTTCACGTGGCCTGAAGCGATGCGTCGTGTTTGAGGTGACTGGAGTTCTGCGCTTTATGGGGCCCTTTAAAATGACAAAAAGAGCAGATGTCATTTTACAGGAAGAAAATGTTGCCCTGAAGCCAGGAAATCCTGAAGTATCGTAAGAGAAGATCAAATGGAAGCACTTAAAGAAATGTCAACAAAAGATGTCCTGACACTTTCAAAAAGGTTCCCCTCATGTTTTAGACTAAAGCTGTTTGTCAGGTTTGACCTCAGTTTGCAGTTACTGAAGTCTCTCTGCCCTCCCTTCCTTTTTGGGCAAAATTCCCAGCAGCCAGAGATGTCACCCACCCCTGAGGACCAGCAAAGCCAGCTGGGGCGCCAGCTGTGTGTCCCCGGCTCCTGGTCCTGGGGCCAACTTCTAGCCCCCTTCACCAGGCTCCCATCTCCAGATGGACCTGGCAGGGCTTGGGGAGGACTTCCAGCTCAGCCCTTTCTCCTTCTACTCCAAAACATTTTATAGACTCTCCCCAAGGCTTTTTCCTTTCGTTTTTACCTCCGACTCAGAAAAAGATGCTTCCTATGGCAGATGAAGCAAGTGGAGAATGAACACTGAGACCCAAACATTGTTTGCTTCACAGTGCACCAGAGGAAACTCAGATTGCTCTAAGGTGTTATTTTGTTCTCTAAACCATTCCTGGCTGTGCTTTTGTCAGTGGAAATCGCTTAACACACCTTGAAACACACAGCAACGAGTGTCGCTGCTGACGGCCATCCCTTCCCGAGCACCTCCTGAGACTGAGCTGGCTTTGTTCGCACTAGGGCAGAGCAGAGCTGTGCTGCCTCCCTGGGGACCGCTTCCCAAAAAGGGTATCCCAACGGGTTACATTCCCAAAGGACAGCCCATATCCCAACAGGGTGTGCTCCCAAAAGTCAGCATGGGGGGAAAGCCAGGGGAGGAGATATGAAGGCTGTCATGACCAAGGACCTCATGGCTCGGGGACGAACCGTGGGTGATTTTACTTACAAATAGAGACACAGACTATGAGCCCCCCCCGAGCTCCACCCTGGAAGATTATTTCTCTCATGCCTTTGCCATCTCTGGCCGCAGGTCCTCCTGCCTCTGGTGGAGTTTCTTGTTCCCTGGAGTTCCCAGTTTCTCGGAGCGTGCTGTAAAGAGGTGGCTAGAGTGGAGAGAGAGACCAAAAAGAGCAATCAGCCAGCAGTAACCTCAGGGAAGAGAGCATCACATCTCCTCCAGGGCAGAAAGCACATGGGTGAGAGCTGGTGAGTGATAACACCCGTGCGCTGGTGCAGGGCTAAAGCCCAAAGTAGGGAGAGATAAAACTTGGTACTCTCAGAATAACTCAATGCCAAGATCACTCAGAAAGCTGTTAACCCTCATTATCGCCGACCTGCCACTAACCTGTGCCTCCATGATGCTGCACCTGCAGCCATAGCAAAAATGTAATTTCCCAAGCTCTGGACACCCAAGGGCTTGATCCCAACTGAGACAGCTGGAGGGGAAGAACATCGTGTTGTGCCACCTCTGGCCAAGTCCACTGGCAGCTTCCCCAGAGTACTTGGCACTTCGCCCTGAACCACAGAGAACTGTAAATCCGCGAGTTTTCAGGAGAAGGAGAAGCACTTCAAGACCCCAGAGAGGTGGTTCCCTGCAGGGAATCACTCCACCAAAACACACACACCGCAAGACCCACATTTTGGGAACCGTTGGTTGCTTCTGCGCTTGGAGCGTGTCAACGGCAGATAACTTGCATCTGCTTCTGAAGGCAAGAGATTAGTCTAATTTAGTAGGAGCTTAGATATCGGCAACGAAATCTAATTACAAGGATGTGTCAGGCTCATTGATCACTTTAAATGGCGATACAAGAGGTTTGGCCCATTGCATAAGAACTGCAGTGTGTCTCCACTCTGCGCTCTTTTATCAGGGGAAGTTGCTTCCCCAATTAGCTCGTATTGACGGGAGTGCAGTGCTGTGCTGACGACAGTGTGCGGCTTGTGTCATATTAAAAATATAATTTGTGCTTACTGGAAATAATAAAAGGCAATTCCAGAAACGCTCGGTGGAAACGCACTGGATTCCGGGGGGGGGGTTTGCAGTAAATGGGATGTCTGCACCAGACAGACCCCCAGTGCTTCCAGTGCCTCTGGCTAAGGGGGGACATGAGGTGGGGATGTCACAGCCCTCTGTGTCCCTCTTCCCAGTGCTCCCTCCAGCAGACAAAGAGCCAGGAGCTCTTCTGCCATCAGCACGTCCATCAGCCCGTTTCAACCCTTCTGTGCTCCGTGTGGCAGGTGATGCTCGCCTTAACGAAGCCACAGCCCTGTCCCTGCCAGGGCAGCTTTCAGGCTGGCAGTAACACGCTCGCAGCTTTCCTTGTGACGGTTTAATGCTTCTCCAGACTCAGCAGCGAAAACGGGAGGCGGAGGAGTGCAGAAAGTGGCAACTGAGTGGAGCGTTTCTGGACCCTGGAGCAGGGCCAGGCTTGCGTGAAACCTGTCACTTATTGCCTGCCTCCGCTCTGGATCTGGAATGCTGTCAGAGGGTTTTGGTGGGGTTTGCATGGACAGACTGTAGCTCATCCCGAGCAGGTGCAGGCTGGAGACCGCACCAAAGCCTCTGAGGTCCATGCTCAGCTCTCAGACTGGTTCAACCTGTGACCTTGGGCAGACACCAAATAGCCCAGTGTGCCTCAACGTTTTGCTGGCTCAAGGGGACAATATTCTGTTTTCTTTCATTCTTTGTGCGCGCAGATATCCCCCGAGAGCCCATTCCTTCCTGCAGGCTCAGCATACCCAGTGTCACCTAATGGCTGGGGCTACCAAATTGGGGTGGAAGGAAGCCAGGCAGAAGGCGGTACGGCTCCAGATGGCAGGACATCCCGCTGCTGGGGAAACATCTGCAGATGTCTCTGGGTGCTGAGAAGGGAGAAGGACGTGGGCAACAGAGGGCTGGAGGGTCTTTCACCTTGCTGCCTGTTGCCCTCAAGAAACTCAAAGCTTTGAGCCTTGACCAGGGGTTGCCTCAGCTGTTTGCTCATGCCTATGCTATGGAGTATGACCTGTCATCTCCAGAAGGGTGCATCCAGAGGAAGGGGTGCCAAGGCTTTGGGCATGGGTCTGTGTCTCTTTCTATGGGCACAGAGACCCCCTGGGGACAAGGGGAAGGACTGTGAGGCCTCTTGGCGAGGCTTGGCCACATGGCTTTGGATGGAAGTTGTCCTGGTCTCCTTTCTTCATTCCATTGCTGACGTATCATCTGCGGAGAGATTCACAGGGAAGGACAACATCTTACAGGACTGAGCCCAGTGTCCCCATGGCTGCACCCAGGGAGGTGTGGAGCACCTTGTGCCCCGCTATACCCAGCACATGAGCCCCACTGGCTCCTGTAGGGTCTTTGTCCAACAAAACAGACTCGGCCCTTAAGGTATCCCATCACAGCAGCACCCACGGGGAGAAAAGACTCAAAACCCCATCATTTGCTAAAACTCCTGCCTTATCCTTGACCACAACGCTTAAGAAAGTCTGAAGCCAGCTCGCCCTGCCCTTCTGCAATGTGTCATAACAGATTCACAACCAGTCCCTTGCTTGTTTCTCAAGTATTTTTACACCCTGCTGACTCTCTCCAGGGTCAGCGGCCCCCAGCCAAGGGCATCGGGCACCTCTGTGGGGACGGGGCAGGTCTGGGGTCCAGTCAGGACCGGGCCATTTCCTATAGAAACTCAGCCCTTCAACATATGCAAATCCACTCAGATTCAAAGTTTACGTCCTCCAAGAAGAGATCATCACAGCCAGACAGAGGAAAAATAAAGTCTGTCAACATTTACATAGGAGAAACTGTTTTTTGGGGCTTTTTGCTCCCCCGGGGCAGGAAGGTTTTATTGTTTCGTGCAATGCCTCTGCACAAGGAACAGTCCCCACACACAAACCCATCGTTTCAGAGTTCCCACCGTCTTGCTTTTGAGTGCAATGTCTTCCCAGGGACACATTGTCACCCTGCAAAAAGAAGAGAAGCAGACAGGAAACCATTTAAAAAGATAAAACAAAGCTTAGTCAGTCAGGGACCCTGTTGATACTGAGTCAAGATGCATTTTGGATGAGCTGTTGTTTTATAGATGGGCTGATGTCTGTTCAAGACAAGAGTCCTGCAGCGTGAGGGAGACAATGAGGACGGAGCAGTTCAGTAATGGGTTTTAGTGTGTATCACCACAGCTCCCGCAATGTCCAACGAAGCAAATGATTGCATCTGCGGCATCAATCATTTAGTGTCATTAGACAAGAAGCTCTGTCACAAGATGAGCATCTCCTGCTTGGAAAATAAGTGTCTCAGCTTTGCCTTGGTGCTGATGCAGCAGCGGGGGACCCATTATCCTGTGACAACGGTCTCTATCCGGCATCATTCCCGCCCGGAGAAAAACAGAAGCACAAGAACCCTCTTTGCTACCCAGATGTGCTTGTGCAATGGGTATTTAATCTTTGAATGTGAGACATACAGGATGCCGCGTGGCCCAACAGTTTATCACCAAACTGCAGGAAAAGCCAAACGCCACCTGCGCTCTGAGTTTGCTCCATGAGGCCGCTGCAGTGAGCTGGTGTCCGGGCAAAATGGGTCTCGGGGAGACAAATCTAAGTCTAAAATGGTTGTGAAGGGGTGGACAACAGCGGAACACCCCTGATCGCACCTTACTTATCTCTGGGCAGGATGGTTAAACTCCCTGTATTTGTGAACAGCCAGCGACACACATTCCTTTATTCGCTAACACTTGGTTGAGTCCCCAGAAAGAAACTTTTCTAGTTACACCAGTTGCCAAATGAGGTTTAGTAATTATTCACAGCCCTGAAATAATACATACCCCTGATCCGGCAGTCGCCATCCATAAAGGCATGGTCAAAGGCATGAGCTATTATCCGAACATTTGCTCTCCTCGGGAAGCTCATTTCCATACAGAACTGCACCTTGTGCAATATATCTCCAGGAGCGATCACTTAATGCCCTCAGCTCCAGGGAACGGGACCAAAAAAGTGAGTGAAAACTATTGATCTGGTTTTAAGTAGAGCTGTATCTATTAATCTGGGAACACTAATCACCGGGGGTTTGACAAGAACATGAGATTTTCAGTGCTGCATTAACACTCTCCATCCTCTCGGGCAAAGCCCGAGGAAGACAGAGCTGCTTTCACAGCTTGGCCTAATGGCGTGCACAGAGCGGTCTCGCAGGCATCGCCAGACAGGATAGCCTCGCAAGAGGCGCCTCTCCCCGCACACACACAAACACACATTATTCCTGGCGTCTGACAACTTCTTTGACCAGAAGGAGAACATGGAAGAGGTGTTCCTGGGAAGCCCCAAGGGCAATCTTCATCTTCGTGTCATCCCCACGAGCCCAGACTGGATGCGGCATTATAAAGGTGGGAGCACGGTGGCTTCTTGTCTCCTCAGGAGGAATTTCTCCCTTCATTGTTTTCATCTTTTGGTAAGCCAAAAGTGACATAATGAAGCTCAAGACCAACCAAGCTGGGGAGTTTTGCAGGGATTTAAAAAAAAAAAAAAAAAAGCAGCAAAGAAACTCCTTGTTGGTTGAATTTATTTCTCAATTTTTATTTTTTTTTTTTAGATAGGGTGGGCTATAAAACTCTTAGCAAGCAGCAAGGGGGTTCAAATGAGGGCACAGACTTAAAGCTGAGCCCAAGTGAGCTAGGAGGAAAAGGAGCACCCATCCTCCTGCTGCTGCCAGGAAGGAAGAAGGAAGCAGAGTTTACTGGAAGGTGTTTTTAACTGCTCTGAGACTCGGCTGTGATTTTCCAAGCCAGTCATAGCGGTGCCTGCATTGCTTGATTGCAGAAGCACAGCCAAAATTTCAATGCTTGTTTTTACCCATTTTCCTCAGCTTTCTAGGGGACAACTGTCTGAGCAGGGCAGTGGAGGGTGGGGAGAGTCAATTCTCTAAGTGACAAGAAAATCAAAACCAACTGAAGCAGCAATAGAAGAGACTACCACAAGCAAACACAAGTGACCCACCAAGCAAAACACCTAGACGTTTTCCCTGCTACTTTTACCCCTGGCAGAAACCCATCTTGCAGAGCTGTGACTCGTCACCACTATTCTGCCTCTTCTGCCAGCCTGGGTCACGTCCTTCCTCTCTCATCCCCAACCTCACCTTCCCGGTCTTCCCTCCCGAGAGCCTCATAAGCACAAAAACATCTTGGCCAGCTTCTTGTTTTATGCATGAGTGAAGTCTTTGGAAGAAAGGAGAAGACATTTCAGTATGGTGCGTAAGCTGAGGTCACTCTCAGTGATGCTTTCCAGCTCACCCCAGCGCTGTGGTCCTCTGCCCCACCAGCAGCCAAGAAAAAGCTTGCACTGGGCTGGAGCAAGCTGCCTGCATATCTGGCTTTAGGAGAGCTGCTCCTCCAGCAACTCTCACTAGGGCAACGTCCAGCAAGGAGGTCAGAGTGGAGCTGGACAAGGCACTTCTCCAGAGGGATGAATCAAGCTTTGGTTGTCCCATCACAGCTTGTGCCCAAATGCACCCCCCTGTCTCTTTCAGCCATGTTCTGCCACTGCTGTCACCTGTCCTGGGTTGGGCTATCATGGAAACAAACTTCCCTCCAAAATTTCAGTTTTATTTCAGCCCTCAGACCAGCCTGTCCTGGCAGCTCCTCTGTCTTCCCACTTTATGGTTCCCATGAACCCCATCTGGGTCTTTGCCAGCCTTTCACAGCAGGGGCAGCAGCCCATCTCTCAAAGCTAACACTGGAGACCTCAACTTCTGCTGCTACAGCAAGTGATATGGAGCAAGATCTGGTGGGCACCAGCAAGCTGGGCTCTCCCTGCTTTGGCTTCCTTGTCTGTTCTCAATGCCACAAGCTCTGGGACCGTCCTGTTGGCTTATATGACCAAGGATTTTTATTAAGTGTTACTGGGCCTCACCAACAGCCTTTCCTCTGAGAATTGTAACCTGCCGAAAATGGTGGTCAACACAGGAGAACCTAGAATGAATCCTCAAGGATTGTTGGTGGCAATGCTGAGTCTTCAGATCAGTTCTCGTGTTCTTCAGGCTGATGTGCCCAATCTGCTGGCCCAGGCTGGGCCACCAGTACTTCTAGTGGTGCTTTTGCAAATACAAATGGAAAATGTTCTGGAACCAAGCCAAGGTGAACAACCGGAATCATCTCCCAACATCTCCTTGTTTGTGTGTGTGGAAAACCCAAACCCCATCTTTCTCTTGACTTGGCAAGTCCTTGATATAGCAGAAGCATGAGAAAAAATCCAAATCAGTTAAGAAACCAGGAATTCACGAGGCTGTGAATAGTCAAGCCTCTGGTGCCTGGGGACCTGCCTGCCTGGGGACAAGTCACCGCTGGGGGTCTGTCCTGTGGCTTGTGTTGCAGGACTGCTGCTTGACCACAGGCTCCTCACTCATGAGAAAATAATGATTATTTACCTAATTATTGCTTTATGCCCCAGGGAGCACGGAGATTCCAACCAAATGGAGGTTGGGATCTTCCTCCCAGCCATTAGGAAATCACACAGGGTGAGTCCCTCTGCCATCGTTATCAAGGATGGCTTCAGGACCACCAGTCTTCACATGCCCTAGAGAAACGACGTGACCCAGCTGAGCAGGGAGGACCCTTGCCCAAACCTTGGTGGCTGGTGCAGGTCTGCAGCCCCACCACAGCCCAGGCAATGCCCATTTTGGGTAGTCCCCGCAGCTCCTGGCTCCTGTTAGAGGCTTAGTCCCCAAAGCAGCTAAATCAGAAGAGCGTGTAGACCGATGGTCCAACTCTGCCTCTTAGGAAACCCCTGCCGGGGAGCATCTTCTGGCGTGGATGGGGTCAGCCACACAGAGTTACCCACGTGGGCAGCGTCTGAAGGGACCCAGAGGTCAGAGCCAGACACATGCCCCAGTTCATCCCAGCCAAACATCTCCAGCAGAGCCCGAGCGAGTCCTGTTTGTGCTCCCGGCATTTGCCTTCGTGGCTGGCACAGGAATCCCTGCTGAGGCAGGGGCTGGAGTAGGAGGTTTCTGGCACGGGTGAGGGACAGCTGAGTTATTCATGAGCAAAGCCCAGAGCCTCCGTCCTGCCGACTTGAATGGGAATTTTGCCCACGGCAGGACTGTGGGGGTCGGTTCGCAGGGTGGGAGGCAGGTGCAGATTGCTACAGGATGTGGCATCACATCGACACTTCATTACTAATGTTTATTAATAAAAGGCGGAGTTTACAGGCTGCTTCTGGGAACGTTATTCATTCGCATGTGCTCAGAGATCCTCCCTTGGGATGGCAGAGGTGTTCACACACTGATCTTCTCCCCACACCTCCCCATCCTTTGGCTGCACTTGGATGAGTCTCCGGACTGAGATGGAGCAGAGGGCGAGGGATGCCCATGTGATGCCTGCACTCCTGTCCTCTCCGGCCACCGCACAGCAGAGGATGCTCCTTCTCCACGGCAGCAGCAGCGTGGGGACGTACGGTGCCTGTCCTGTCCTCAGCCGCTACTGCGGAGCTGTTCACGTCATGCTTGTGCAAGCGTGAAATCTAAGGTGGCAGCTTGACATGCAGCAGCAGGAGGGAACAACCTCCCTCTCTCCCTCCGTCTGCGCATCATCTCTTCAAGGAGGCCCGAGGAACCATTGCAGCCATGCC
This sequence comes from Charadrius vociferus, assembly GCF_000708025.1. Lineage (NCBI taxonomy): Eukaryota > Metazoa > Chordata > Aves > Charadriiformes > Charadriidae > Charadrius > Charadrius vociferus. The sequence goes on along the minus strand of NW_009647569.1, from coordinate 656,221 downwards.
TCTGGTCCTTCTGCAAGCACCCTCAGTACGTGACTTCTACTGGCCCAAACCCAAATATTAGCCTTCAGGACCTCTCACTGTTGCCCTTGCCATGGGATGCGAAAGGCCTGACCTGGGTCCAGTCCAAGGAGATCTGGTCATCCGTGGCTGGAGCTCTTTCAAAACACCATCAGCACTTGATTTTCCAAGATGTTGTTTGCCTCAAAGAGCCCTGAGGTCTGGCTGTTATTTGGCAATAATTGCTTGTTCTGTCCAGAAATGGATTTTTCCAAGAAACGTCATGGAAATTCACACATCTCTGGCACAGGGCGCAACAGCAATATCGTGGCCAGAGGTGACACCACACAGGAACCGATCACGCTGTAGATGTGATAAGTGGCAGAAGTCATCCTAGACCAGCTTCCTGAGGGCCTCTGGAGCAGGGTGACGCTACCCACCTCAGCCGCTGCTCGGACCAGACTTCCAGGACAAAGCACAAGCTTGGCCGGGACCAGCAATCAAAAGTCGCAGGATGGTTTTTCTTCTGACTGTGCACGATGCCTCTGCCCGTGGGATCAGCTCCCATCCCTGCTGGGTGGGAGGGAGCTGAGGAGCACGCCGGTGCTATTTATATCTTCAGGAGCGGCTGGATTAAACCGACAGAAGAAATGTGCCGTGAAAGCCTCTTTCTGCTTCATACACTATTTAGGAAGCCAGGACTGCAAAGCATCAGCCACTTGTGGTTTTTTTTTTCCCTGGCTGCTGGTGGCTTTGTTCCTGGGAGAAAATGCATGGGGAGCGGGAAGTCCATGGTGAGCGTGTCCAAGTGCCAGCACGCCACCCCGGGTCAGCGCAGATCCTATTTATTGGGGCTTCCAGGACCCGTTTGCAGCTCCCATGGAGCCCCCTTGGTAAAAGTTGGGAGAGTTTATGTTTAATGAGCGCAATGGTTTCTTGGGATTCCAGATGTTCCAGATGCTGTCCTTATCGGGGGCACAGCAGCATCTGGGTGATGTACAACCGCTTTTATAAAGGGTCCTCACTATAGGCTTTTTTTTTTTTTTCTTTTTTTTTTATAGAATCATAGAACGGTTTAGATTGGAACGGACCTTGAAGATCATCCAGTGCCACCCCCTGCCCTGGGCAGGGACACCTCCCCCCAGCCCAGGTTGCTCCAAGCCCCGTCCAACCTGACCTTGAACCCCTCCAGGGATGGGGCAGCCACAGCTTCTCGGGGCAACCTGCCCCAGGGGCTTACCACCCGCACAGGAGAGAATTTCTTCCTGATATCTCATCTAAATCTCCCCTATTCCAGTTTAAAACCATTCCCCCTCGTCCTGTCCCTCCCCTCCCTGATCCAGAGTCCCTCTCCAGCTCTCCTGTAGCCCCTTTAGGCACTGGAAGGGGCTCTAAGGTCTCCCCAGAGCCTTCTCTTCTCTAGGCTGAACCCCCCCAACTCTCTCAGCCTTTTCACCAGAAAGCAAGGTCTCTACATTTTCTGAAAATCAAATACTTTTAAGTGTCCCAAGCTGGGTCCCTGAAAATGCAGCTCTGGAATCCCCCAGCCCACCTGAAACTCATGGTCCCATATTTTGCCCGTACTTATGTCTTTGTGCCAGGTCCTGCTTACATCTCCACTAGCACCAGCCCTCCATCTCCCCAGTGACTTGAGGGTGGGGGGAGAAGTTTGCCTGAGCGTGGTGTCTTATGGATCCTATTGTGTTGCTGCAAGGTGGGAAACTTCTTGTTCCTATTTGCATATATTAATCTGGTGATGAGTTACACTGCTCTCTTCCTTTTCATGTTTTCCCCTGCTGCTCCTCTTCATAGCTGAAGTAGGAAGCTTGTCTCCTTTGATTATACGTGTCCTCTTTATTTGGGGCTGAGATCATGATTTAAGCCATCATTTGCTCCAAGCCATCTATGCCTCATCTTCGTTTCGCCCACGGGTTGTGGCCAGAAAGGAGAGCCCTTCCACCGCCCCGTCCTCCACACTGCAACTGCTCAGCAGCGCATCAATTAGCATGAACGCTCAAGTTCAAAAACGCAATATCAACACGATTTCCCAAGTGCTGCCTTTTTCCGGAGGTTTTTTGGTTTCAAAGGCATTCTTCTGCGGTCAGAAGAAATACCATGAAAACACGAGACGCTTCTGGTTTGTGAACGCTCGCGTCTCGCTTGCCAGTGTTCCGCTGTGCCGCCGTCGTCGCCAGGTCTCCAGAGAGTCGGCGGAAACATGAAAAGAGAGCAGCAGGCGGCTCTGACAGACACAGCCCCAACAGCGGCGTTGTTTTCTCAGCATTTTTTTTTCTTGTTGTTGTTGTTTTTAATGCTTCCCCTCACCCGTTTTGCTGGCGTCGCGTGGGGCTTCGAGCTGTGTTTGATATTATTTTGCGCTGCAGCGCGGTGCTGAGCGCTGCCGGCGATTTGCTCGCTCGCATGCGCGAAGAGTTAAACCCTGTCTGAAATACGGAGCTGAAAGAGTCCCGGGGGAACCCACAAGCCTTGCCTCCGGTTGCCTACGTGATAAGCAGCAGGTCCCTCGCTTCCAGGCGTCTCGCTCGCTGGCCCACCGTGTCCCCCGTTGCTGCTGCGGCACCCCGGGGTGCTGCGCTGGTGTTTCGTGTCCCAGACGGAGAGGAACTGCTGGTCTGGCGCGGGATGCCAGCCTGAAATTCTCCTCTCCTGCACCATTGCCTCATCCCCACTTGCCCTTCTCTTTGTAGGTGTTGGTCGAAAGGAGAGGGAGAGGAGAGGGAGAGGAGAGGGAGAGGAGAGGGAGAGGAGAGGGAGAGGATATCAAGAAGCCGGGGTGTGGGTACGTGTCCTTGGCCTCACCAGCAGGATGCTGGTAGACAAAGGGATTCTTTCCACCAGACTGAACTTGCAAATTTCCTACCTTGCAGGACTGGCATTGTAATTCAAACTCTGTGCCACTGAAAGTTAATAATTTACCACTCCTCACAACCCACACAAACTGACACCAGAGATTTATGAGCAATTAATTGATAGCGCATTACAATCTGAGATAAGTAATAAGCACTTTTAGAGGAGAGGAGAGGAGAGGAGAGGAGAGGAGAGGAGAGGAGAGGAGAGGAGAAGATGTTCTGGCCCATGATCTCAGCCTGCTGCCCACGAGAAGCTGTGTGCGTGACAGAGGCAGGCAGCAGAAGGCACCGTGCTGTGTGTGGGCTCCTGGTGTCCCTTGCTTGATGCTTTCCTGAGCTGAACAGCTTCATTCACTCCAGCCCATACCCCCACAGCCTTTTCCACATGGGAAATAGCCTGATCTCTCTCCTGAGCCGGGTCCATTTGGTACCCGTGTTCCTACCCATCCTCTCATAAGCAATATTCTCACCCTCTCACATGCAGGTCCTTCCACTGTCCTCAGCGTTACAGACCCGAGCAGTTTCCAACGCACACTGAGGAGATCAGGAATATTTACAGTGAATGATTTCCCACGTGTGGTTTGTGAAGATTAATGGCGCTGATGTTTGCCTGCTCTGCGCGAGCATTGCTGAAGGGCACCTATGGACTGAGTTGATAAAGACGGTTTAGTGGGAGGAATTATATCTCTCCTGATGAAGTTTCCAGCTGCGCTGAACGTCCCCCTTGCCTGGCAGTGCATCGTGTCCTTCCCATGTCGTGGCTTTGCCCAAGACCTCTTGGTGGTGGGCTGTTTCAGCACAAGTTCTTGCTGTGCCCTGGCTGGTAGTATGGTCCAGACTGCCCCATTGCTGCCCCATGCCTCCAGACCCCCCCCCAGCAGCGACCTGTCCTCTCCAGGAACCCCTCCTGCTCAGCTCTGCTCCACCCGGCGCCTGTGTGCCATCAGTGGTAGTCTGCATCTGCCGAGATCATCCACACCAGTCCTCCTGAAGATCATATTTGTCCCCACCCTGATTACCTTTTTCTCAGTCTGGGTCACTCCTGCAGAAAACCCACCTCTCTTCCCCTACAAAACCCTCTCTTGTGTCTTTTTCCCTTCCGCCCAAAGGTTTCTCTGTGGGGCTTCTCTTTTATTCCTGTTTCCACCATCTGCTCTGTCCCTTTGCCATTGCATCCTCCCGCCAGAAAGATGAAAGCAGACCCAGGGCTTTTGGCTCCCGACTACCTCCCTGGCACACTCGGGGTTTCTCTGAGCACAGCCTTTGTTCAGGACTTCAGGTCAGAGATTCTCTGTTCCAGCATTTTCCAAAGGGGTTAAGAGTTTGTTTTGCAATAAGATTTGATAATTCCTCTTTTGTCTAAAAAGAAAAAAAAAAAAGAACACAACAAAACCAAGCAAATAAAAATATCATCATTTCTCAGGATATAGAAATTCCATCTTTCTACCCATCTTTGAGTCCGGTGGTTTCAGGGCTAATACAGAGCTTGGTGGGTTTATTTCAGGAAACGCTTGTCTCCTGGTCTGTTTTTCTGCCAAACAGGCTGTTCTTTATCGCTTTTGTCTGTGTTTTGGTTTCTCTGGATGATGGGGTGAGTTGTCACCTTGGGAGGTTGCCACTGTCTGAGTTACTTTATGGGTTCTTCTCACATTAACATCTGTGTACAGCTGGAGACCGAAGCCAAAGGAGTGACCCAAGGCGTGCGCCCAAGTGATTGAAAACAGGAATAAATCCTGCTATGCTTAATAAATGAATCATTATAATAAAGCCTAGTATCACTTTAAATGACTAAAAGCAAACACTTTGTGTAGGTCCAAATTCTCAGTGTGATCTCTTCAGTACTTTTTTGCAAGCCATTCATCTCTGGAAACTAGCATCATCCCTCACTCACCAGCAAACAGTGGGCTCGAAGCAAGACATTCTGGACATGAAATTACAAAAGGAGTTTTCATGTCTCCAAAAAAAAAAAAAAAAAAAAAGATACAAAGATACAAGAGAACATATGCACGGATCCTGCATTTTTATAAATTTGGATATTAGTATTCGAAGGTGTCCTTTTAAGGCACTTCAGTAAGATTTTGAGGCTCTAATAACTCACCACCATACAAGTCACTGGAACTAGAAACTTTTCCCCCAAGAAAAAAGAAGGAAGTATAAATAGAAACAGAAACTGAACAACACTGCCTTCGCTTGAAGTGATTATCATGATCTACTGACCCACAAAGTAAATATTGATTGAGGTGAAGCCATGGCCAATGTTTACTTGTAAGAAAAATAAATTTGTTTTCAGCAAACAAGAAGTTGATATATGTGTGGTTTGTGACCTGCTTCCCTACCAGCACATCCTGTCCTGGCTTGAGATCAGGCAGGAGGTCTAGCAGGCAGATGTGGAAGAGCCTTTCCAGATCACCAAATCCATCTCTGCTGATGCAGGCTTGAATTCTGCAGAGCTTTTCCCACCATCTGCTTAGTTTGTCTGTGCATCCCTCTCCTGGACAGTTGCACCAAGGCTGGCTGCTGGGAGGTGAGTCCATAAAGCACCTCTTGAATCTGAGGCGCTGGTGGCTAGCAGAGCTGTTTTTGTGGGTCTGTTCACATCTCCAGCGCTTCAGCTGGCCACGGCTGCTTCAGTAAATCAAGGGCCATCACCAGCTCACCTCAGGGTGCACAGAGCCCTGGGGTGGGCAGATGCTCTCCTCACTCATGAGACTGATGGTCGGTCTGTACATCTCAGACTCTTTTCTTTCTGCGTCTCTTACTTGGTAGCGCTGTCAAAGAACAGTTTGTGATATTTTCACAAACAACAAGGTGTGCCAAGGCAAAAAATGTGCAGAGAGGATAAAACCCCAAATCCATCTGACTGCAGTAATTCCCTGTCTGGGAAATCCACTCGGAGATATTCGAGTCGAAACGTGCACTTGGCACGGGAGATCCTGTTGTTTCTCATCATACCCCTGCTTTCTGCAAGGATCAAGCTGTCATGCCCAGGACACCCATTTCAGCACAGCGTCTGTCCATAATGAGGTTTTGAGGTGGATTGTGTCACTCCAACTCTGGCGCCAGGGCTGCTGCTAATGTCTGGAAGAGGAGGAACTGAGAGCTTTGGTTCACTGGTCTTGGGCTGGGCTTAGGGAGCACTCCTTCCCCAGAAGAAAGGTCACATTGGTGACCGCCTCTCCATGCTGCCAGTGACAGTCACATCACCGTGATGGGCTGATCAGCAGACTCAAGAGCACAAGGAAGCTCTCAGAGCCCTTGCTTCACCCCCTTTTTGTTTGCACACTGGGTCTTTCTCTACCTGTTGACCAGGCTCAAAGCCAGGAAGGACACCTCACTCTGGTCTGGGCTGGAGGACGTTCAGCCTGCCCATGTCTGACCCATCCAAAGCATGGAAACCTTGCTGACCATAAGGTGTTAAGCATCCTTTGGTTTTTCTTTTTTTTAGGGGGTCTAGAAGAGTACTTAACATCAAGCTGAAGGTGTGCAAGGTGGGACAAGGTGGGTAATGTGAGGATGGTGGTGTTGGGTGCTCAGTGAGACCTTGTGTCCCTGCTCTACACTTCAGCTACCCACGTCCTGCTGCATTCCCATTCCTCTCACAGAAAAGAAGAAACTAGGCCAGCTCCCCACCTCCCAGGATGGGTTTTCCTTGCAGTCCTTGAATTGTCCCTTGATCCCAGCGGCTTACTTGAGAAAATCAAGTTAACATTCCCTATGCAAAAAAAAGGGGGGAAAAAAATGCTGTTCAGTGACAACCACCCCATTGTGCTCAATACTGAAATGTTAACTGGCAATAAAAGTGTTCCCGTAAATACTCTTTATTAACAAGGGAGACATTTAATGTCTCTTACGCATTTTGCTTCTCTGGGCCAGTTGTTAAAATGTTAAAGGGACAATGCTCTTTGGATTGATGGGATGCCGCCTTTTTCTTTTTAAACCCGCTTTCAAGAGGGATTGTTTGATTTCGCAGCATTTGATGGATTCCTGAAACAAGTAAGGCAGGAGGGTCTGAGTTGCCATCCAACCTCCACCAGCCCCTCCGCACGTACCAGCTACCTCCTCCCTCCCTCACCGGGCTCTGCCTTTTAAATCTGATTTTGCAGGCAGGCTGCTCTGCCGAGATTTACAAGATCCTGCCTTTCTCCTGGCTGCTCAGCGAAGGAATTGCCCACACAATAAATTTTTAACATCTTCTCCTCCCCCCGGCTCCTTCCCAGCTCTAATGACCACCGCTAGGGCTGCACGGAGACACTTTGACGGACAAACACAAAAGCTTTGCTGCTTTTTCACTCATCTTTCTTCTTCTGAGAACCTGGGATCAAGCCCATGGGACATAGCTGGGGCAAGTAGTGACCGTAAGAGGGGAGCGTAAAGCCCCAGGCAGAGGTTAGAGGAGAACAGCGCTGGGTGCAGGAGATGTGTGTCTCTAAGGGGCGTAGAGCTACCTTAGCAGGTTCTTCTGCTCTGCAGAGGAGGGAAGGAATTTTAATGGGATACTACACACAAACCCCTAGTAGAAAGGGGATTTTGCTGCCGTCAGTCCTACAGTGGATGATGATTTATGAAACTACGTGCGATGGATAGGTACCATTATGGTGTGGGTGAGGAGGGTGGCGAGGAGGACAGCCACTCCCCAGCATGTGGGAACCTCATTGCAATGCTCGTTGTTGGGTCATCTTCCTTCCCTTGGCAAGAGGCATCTGGAGGAAGCCTCTTGTCCAGGGAGGGACTCACCCATGCAGACACCCAGCCCTAAAAGGGCATTTCATTTTAAATCCCTTTTAGGGTGGCCAAAACCAAAATGATTCTTGACTTCCCAACTCATCTGTGCTTTTCTTGGCTTAAAGCAATTCCCCCTTATAACCTTGCAGGTTGGCCAGAAAACCTCCAAAAATACTTTTATATGTTTTGGAAGGGCTCCTGTCACCAGAGGGAAAGTACCAAATCTTGATCAGGGAGGGGAGCCATAGGATGAGGGGGAATGGTTTTAATCTGAAAGAGGGGAGATATAGATGAGATATTAGGAAGAAATTCTTGACTGTGAGGGTGGTGAGACACTGGCCCAGGTTGCCCTGAGAGGTGGTGGCTGCCCCATCCCTGGAAACATTCCAGGTCAGGTTGGACGGGGCTCTGGGCAACCTGATCGAGTCGAAGATGTCCCTGTTCATTGCAGGGGGGCTGGACTAGGTGGCCTTTAAAGGTCCTTTCAAACCCAAGTTGTTCTATGATTCCATGATCTGCTTGCCCAAGGGAGATTTCTCCTCCTGCCTCTGCTTGACTTCACGTTCCTCCTGCTTCACTCCGCTCATCTCTCAGTGCTGCTGGCATTAAGGTGTCCGGGAAGCTCAGAAAATCCACCAGAGGAACAAAGGGGACACCAAATCCTTCGGGGAAAGCCAGAGGACGCGCTAGGCGAGCTGGCAGAGGGATGGGAGTGTTTGCCAGCTGCTGGAGAAGCTCATCAGGGGCAGGAGCTCATTCAGCACCAAACCTGCTTCTCCACGAAGCTCCTCGCGGTGCCCAGCTCCACTGAAGTTTGGCATTTCAGGTTATGCTGTTGTAAAACAGGAGCAAAGTCCAAGGTGCAATCAGGAGTGTCTGGAACGTGTTTGAAGTCCTCTTGGTGGCAGGTATTAAAAACAAGTGACCAGCACCATCCGCACGCCAGTGTTCTTGGCTCCGATGCCAAGGCATGAGACACCAAATATCAATGAAGACATCCAAGGCAAGAGAGGGACATGGGCAGAACCCATCAGAGAAAAAAAGACTAAGAGAGGTGCTGATCAGCTCAAAAAAACCAAATTGTTTCCTTTTGATGACACAAACTACGTTCTTTCAATAAGGTAAAGATGCTTTACTCCAGGAAGGGTGAAGTTTGATAAAAGCTGCAAACCAGCTGTGTTATATACCACTGTATCTATATGTTAACGTTGCATTAAGCTATGTGCGTGTTAATACCTAGCCAATAAATATTAAACTTCATGACTCACTGCAACCTAAAACTTTGAGTAAATTAAATGAAACAATAAGGTCGAAACAAAATTATTTGATTTCACATGTTGGAAGCTGTATTTGGCACCAGCGATCCAGCGTGGGAGTGTCCAAAGACTTGCTTTGATTTTCGCCTCTCTCGGTGGATTTCTGCAAGACGTTTTAATTCTTCGTGCCTTCCTGCCTCTCCAGTTGTCCTGGTTTGAGGACAGTGGAAAACTCTTCCGCTGAAAACTTCTTGGCAAGTTTTTCTGAGGACTGAGTAGCTGCTTAATAAATGCTTTCTCATCTACTGAGCAAGTTTTATTTAATTACACAGCAGCTACACTATGTGGCTGTTCCTGCATTTTAAATGGCAAGCGGGTCCCACTGCACCTCCTCATCGTAATTTCCTTTCTTCTTTTTTTTTTTTTTTCCTGTGGGTAATATATAATTGCTGCGAAATTACATAGGGTTAGCTAGTAAAATAATGAGACTTAATTAGGAGCCAGGGTCTTTGTTGGTCTTCAGCAACGTGTCAACTACCCATGAGGTCTGTGGCCAAGACCTCTCTGCTCTGCAGGTCTTTTGCCTGCAGAGGTAGGAAGGGGACGCCTGAGGACCTCACGCAAGCGATGTCCTCAGGGGAAACTTTGGGATGAGCCTCCAAGGCTGAGGACCAGCGGTGCCTCCGCCGTGCACCAGTGCATCACGCTCTGGTGGCGCTTCTTCTGTGGGGAAATGGGGAGAGGGGAGAACAGCAAGAATAAGAGATGAGAGTAAAACCCTCCGTAGAAATAGATAAAAGCATTGGCCTTGGCCTGGTGAGGCGAGTCCCGGGAGATCAAAGCTGTTTATCTCTAATAAGAGAGCATGGAAAAAGCATTAAACAAACAGCTTAATTTCCCTGCAGTGTTTAGACTGGCGCTGCCTGTATCTAATGGTGGTTAGTTATAGGCTATAATAAGTTTTCCTTATGTAGGCAAAGTCCCATTGGGTTTTCTGGGTGTTAATATAATAGGAACTAGGTGATTTAGTCTCTTCCAAGCAGAAGACGATCTCTCTCTTTCCC
>NW_009647569.1:622758-646283 GCF_000708025.1 Charadrius vociferus | reverse complement strand
CTTTCCCTTCTACTTATGAGACCCATCCTTCATTCCCGAAGGCAGGCTGCTCGCAGTCCCGTTCCTGCTGGAGCTTCCCCCTCCTGCCTGCAAGGTGCCCACAGCTGGCACCAAAACCACGGGAAACTTCACGCATGGGGAGGGAAAGACACTTCTGTTCCTCTTCCACCTCCTTGGCCCACTATGGCCAAGCCCAGGATCCCCACCAAGCTCTTCTGCCTTGCAGCGTTCCTCTTGGAGACCATCTGTCTTCAAGACATGTCACCCACCAGTGGTCCAAGCCGGGCTTTTCCATTTCATACAAGGTTCTTCTCTGACTGATTTATAGTTTCCGGAAAATTCATTGATCCCAGTTTTAATCTCCCAGTGCTTGCAAAAATAGACATAGATCATATTAATTGCAGAAGAGGAAAAAACGAGTTTATCTGACGTAACTCAGGCTGCAACGTTCCTTTAGTAGAACATCAGGATCATTACATCAACTAAATCAGTGTATGCATTAAACCAGAGCAGGCTTCTTTTCTCCTTGCTGCCTGCACAATGAACTATTTTTGATCAGATACTCTGTTTTTTGAAGTGAAAATACGCAGTTTCAAGTTTCCTGAGTCCTGAACATTTCAGCTGCCCCCCCTTAATGCCTGCCGTGGTTGTGGCTCAGAGCACCGCTGGGGAGAGCACCGACAGTGGCTTTTTGGTATCTTCAGGATGGGAAGAAGATCCCGGCAACTTCCTGGAATGAACTTACTCATGGTACAGTCATACAACGGTTTGCAACCACGTTTGCCCATCACTGTTCCCTGGCTGTTTTCGGCAGCTCGTTCCGTTATACCCATCTCTGTGGGCAATGCGTCCAATTTATTACATCCTCGGTGTGTATGAGAGTTTTTGGGAAGCCTGGGAAGACTCCCACGCTGTGAAAAACAGTGAAAGGCGTGCCTAAATTTCTGGGAGAGTCTGGAAAGCTGCTGCATCGCTTTTGCAAAGCCAAGTGGTTCACTGCGACGTCTTTTGAAGGGCATTCCCGAGACTGCCGTGCTAAAATGGACCTAATTCTTACTTGTGAATCTCTCTGTCACCTGCAAGCAAGTTGCTCGTGCAGCTAAATTCCACTCGCAAACCTGGGAGGGCATCGCTGCCTTGGGCTAATGCCGGGGAAAAGCCTCCCTGAGGAGGTGTCTGAGGTGGATAAAACGCTGGAAAATAGAAATAGCTCTCCCCAAGTCCCATCCCCAACCTTTTATTGAAACAGGATGATTTTCCTGCTGGCAGCAGGAGCTTTCTGATGCCTGGAGAAAGAGGCAGAGCGAGTTCATGAGTTGTTCTTCCTACAATGAAGATCTCCTTGCGAGATAAGAGTGCAGGAGAGAGCGCAGGCACTTGGGTCAGGTGAAAGGTGTCTGATTAGAAACAGAACCTTTGGAAATGGAGATATTTATACAGGGTGGGTACTTCTGGAAGGCTCGTTATTCCCTTTTCTGCCTTTTGCATCCATGTGTGTGCCTTCGTTTTTCCCCTCTCTGGATCTGCTCCCAGCTTTACTGCTAGTTTAAAATAAAAATATAATCCATTTACAATCCTCCCTTACGGCCATTAAGCGCTCGTCTGAGAAAGGCTATTACCTCCGCTTGGCTGGCAGAGGATTCAGAGCCACGTAAGGCTTTAACTCCTGTGTGGCTGTGCAGCAGGAGCATCCCGCTTGCCAGGCGGTGGGGGATGGGGGAAGGTGGCACGTGCCTGGGTTTGCTGCCTTTACGCTCTGCCAAGAGCTGCGAGACCTCGGAGGACCTCTCCTGTCCCCTCTTCCAGGCTTTGTCCCATTGCTGCCACGAGCAGAGGGGCTGCAATGCCCCCGGGGATGAGTGCCATGGGGGCTGCTTGCTTGCCGGCAGGTCTTGCCCCTGCATGGCCAAGAAAGGAGCAAAGAAGTGGGTTTCCTGGCACAGGGCACGACTCTGGCCATAAAACCAGGAGCAGAAGACCCAGCTCATGATGGTTTGGGGGTGTCTTGCCCTAAGAAAGGAAACTGGGTAGCAGAGCTCAAGGCTCAGACCTGCTCCTGCCTTGTGTGGCTTGGGGCAAGGAGCATAACCTTGATGGCTTCACCCACTGCAATGGCAACAACCTGTGCCCCACACCCTGCGTCCCACGTCCCCGTGCTCAGGGAGTGCTCTGGATCAGGGATATCACCAGTACTGCTGGTGTGCAGAAACCCATCCCACGAGGTGACCGCTGGAAATTCAATGCTTCTCCTCCATGGGGGACAAAAATCAAAGAAAAGTCAAAATTTTTCATTTTCCTGCTTATGAAAATTCCGCTGAGTACAAATACTGCACAACCAAGTGAGGCAACCACTTCTTACATCGTTGTGTGCCCATGAAATACTTCAATTCCTTTGGCTCAGCACCAGTGGCCGGAGGGCCGAGCTACTGGGACAGCTTTGAATCCACGGGTGGTGCCAGAGGAAACCAGCTGAGGTTGTGCCTGCACGGGCTTCTGCCTGCTTGAAAAGCAAAAGCTCCTCCAGCTTTCCTGGAGGGAGGCGAGTCTGAAGAGGGGCTTTCCCCACGAGCACATCCCGACCTGCCTCGAGGGAAATGACGTTCAGATCATTATTGTTTTCTTTGCTGGACAATTCCTGATCGTTATTATTTGGGCCACGCTCACCAGGTTTTAAATTATTCTGTCTCAAGTAGCTGATGGCATTTGTTACATGTCATGCAATGTTCCTGGTAATTAATTGGTATTTAATTAATTAAGGGATAATGGCATTCAATTAAGGGATGCTTGTGGAACACTGTCACTGGGTAATAAATGGCTTCCTGCTGCTCAAGCAAAGCCGAGGCATTTGTGGAAAACACATAGAGAGGAGATGTTTATTCCCTTGGCAGGAGACAGCGTCGTGTCCCAGTGATCTCTGATTCTCCTGCACTGTCACCAAGACGCGCAGAGCGTTCATGGCTGCGGGCAAGAAGCGTTGTGTGACCTTGCAGCCCACTCACACACTTTCCGCTGGCAGCAAACACGATGTGCGATCACCGGCAAGAAGGATAAATGCACAAACAGCGGGCGCCCGATGGTTCCAGCATCACACAGCAGGTCAACGGCAGAAACAGGACTTGATTTCCAGACCCCGTGCCCAGGGCTCTGCTCAGGGCCAGTCAGGCTCTGCCCTTGGCATGTGTGAACTTGAAATTGCTCTCGCTGATGCCAAGGACCGAAGTATCTGGGAGAATATTGGCCTTGAGTCCTATTGACTTTGGAGGAGAGCACAGAAAAAAAAGACGAATTTCCTGGGACATGAAGATAAATGAAAATAAATTCCCTGAACTGAATAGAACAGAGCACTGTTTTGAATGAAGAAGGACAAATATTGAAGGATGAACAGGAATGAGTCACGTTACCAGCTGTTCCTGGCTGGCTAGAAACGCTCTGTGATGTTGGATGAGCCCTGCGTGTGATGGGTATAAATATTTCAGGCACCTCTGGCAGGATTTTGGAGGGTTTGAACCCCTCTGGTTCCTGCTAGCACAGCACCCTGTGCCAGGGGCCAGCCCGAGGCAGGGACTCCTGCTGCTACTGGAGAGCAGAGGACCGTCCAAGAAGGGTGATAACCACCTCTGCCGCTATGACTCCTGGGCTTCCTGGCTGCCTCAGCCGTCCTTTCCAACATGTGCCACTCAGCTCTCATCTCCCCCTTTGGCAATGAGGTTATTTTTAGGCAGAATGGGAGAACGGTCCCTGGGCACTGAGGACCTCTTGGTTTCCTCTTCCATCACAGCTCATGGTGAAGACAACCAACTCAACGCAACCCTCTCAGAGCAGATGTGCTTCAAAGCTCCTGGTTTCCTCCTGCACCACGGCAAACCCAGCCGTGCTCTCCCCCCGGCGGCTCTGCCAGCAGCCGAGCGGAGGCATTAATGATGCAGAAGGCTCCGCTCCCCCCGCCTCTGCCATGCAACATGCATAAAGCACATCTCGGCGAGGATATTTGTGTGGCCTGCATCATCGTATGCTTCTCATTCCTAATCTCACCAGACTCAAGAGGAGGAGTTATTGCAGGCTAGGAAAGAAGCACGGATAAATTACAACGCATAGTATTTAAAGTGATGCTGCTGTAGGCAGATAACTTCTTTATTTACCAATGAGCCTTAACCCAGAAGTCCACATTGGAGCATTTCTGCTGTCAGTTTGGGGCTCAAGCTTCTGCCTTTCCAGCATGTAACCGATGGAGTGATAAGGATCCTGACCACAGCTCAGGGCAGCCAGTGTATCAGGGTGTCTTCCCATTAATTCGTACATAACTTGGTCCATCCTTGGGGATGTAGAGGATCAAAGCTGGGCTGGAGCACCCAGGGCCTGGATGGACAACCCTTCCATGATATTCAATGAGATGCAATGTGAAAATTGCCAAAGACTGCGGTGCTTTTGTTCCCCGGCAGCTTGCAATAGGTTTTGCCTGAAAAGCCCTCAGCCGTTTTTGTTCTACAGTCATACTTCCAGCTGAGAACTGCAAAACAATTAAGGAGGGGGGGGAGAAATGCAAATTGACCTTTCATAGTTTGATTGCTGATGCCTCCTCTGAAGGAATTGCTTTGTGGATCTAATTGTTTAGCCCAAGAATTTAATGATGCCATTAATAATTAACTGTTCCTTACACTTTACACTGGCTCCTTAAACACATTGAATTTTCATTATTTTCCGGCTCTCCTGTATAAACAATTTTTCCTTCCTAATTCCTTCTCATATTTCAGCTTTACTTGGGTGGAATTAGCATGGTATGCAAAATACAGAAAGCTATCGCTGGTCGGCACCTCCGTTCCTAGAGCGGAGTTAAACTGTTGACAGGTCCTTTCCGAGCGCACGTCCGTGAGCAGCAGCTTTCCCAGGGAAGGGCTGAGGATGCTGAGAGAAACAGCGCATCAGTGACCTCCCGTCTTCTCCAGTGGTTTTATGCAACAGGGCGAAGACGTCTGGAAAGCCCCGGGCGGAGGAAGGTCAGGGGGATTTCCACCGTGACGCTCCAGCTTAGGAACCGTCAATGTTAACCAGTTGTTATTCTGAGCGTGTCAGAAACACGTGTGTTTCTAAGTACACGCGTGTGAGATGTGCCTGTAGTCGCTGACCTCTCGAAGCTCCTCCGCGTTTGTGTGGCTTTGCAGGTCAACCCTGGGTTTTTTTTTTTTTCCTGACGCAGGTGTACGGGATGGACACGGTGGGGTACGAAGGTCCTGAGACCTTTGGGAGGGACAGCAATGTGGAAACGTAAACTCTAATTACAGCTCCACTAAGCTCCAGTTTCTAATTAATTGCAGATTAAGTTAAAAATAGAGTTGGTTATATAAAATATGCCTCGAAAGCCCTGGCCTACCTGGTTACACAATACCCAGGACAATGAATGATCTCTGCCGATGCCTAATTAGGGGTGAAAACACTCCAGGTGCGATTTTTGAAAACAGGCAGAGCAAAACAATTCAGAAATGGGTCCTTCTCCTGCTGTGACCCACTCTTCACCCCCACCTGCATCCTCATGCCAGGCTGGGTTTATCCCCTGCTCCATCCCTGGGGAAGGAGCTCCCCAAATATCCCATCCCACTCAGTAAGCAGAAAACTCCCAGGTGAGTACCTGGTCACCACTAGCAAGCCTGGAGGTCCCCAAAATGCTTTAAAAACCCAATTCGCCTGAAAGGCAAATCCCGCCTCGGGGCTGAGGACACAGCCTTTCCCTCCCAGGGGTTCGAGCAACGCTGGTGGTTCTTCATTGCTGTTTACAGCAGCCTGACAAACCACTCCACAGCTCCTCTCCAAAGGTCATTCGTGTTGGACGGCGCCCAGTTTTAAGAGCAGTTAATTTATCTTTTGCGTGCGTGCAGAACTGGCTGGCTCTAAGATGGGCAAATTCTTTCACTGCTTAGCGTTTGCAATCAGAGGAGCGACCCGCCGGCGTGATGGGTGCCATCAAAGAGCCCCAGGAAGGATGCAGAAGGACCTCCAAGGGCTTCTGCCAGGAACGAGCCTCCTCTTCCTTCCCAAAAGCCTGTCTGCCCCTGCCAGTGAGGAATCAGTTTTGGGGCAGGACTGGCACTTCTTGTAGCTGGAGGCGGATCAAAGCACATGGGAGAGCCTGGCTGGAGCCTGCCTTTGGGTGGGAGAAGCGGTGATCCCCAAGGTACAAGTCTCGGGGAAAACAGACTGAGATGGAGCTGCCTTCAACTGCCAGATGAGCTGCAGGGATGTTTGGCAGCTGGTTTTAGCACCAACATCGTCTTCTGCAGCTCTTTCTACTGAAGTGCCTCCAGCGCAGCCATGGACAGGCTCCAGATCTTATGGCCTCTGGCTCAGTCTCCTCCCGTGACAATTTTGCTCTTGTAAGCTCCATGTCTGTCTGTCTCCTGGGAATTGAAGGTCGTGTGCAGGGTATGATACGGTTCCCCTGGCTTTATGGAGCCTTTTGCTGGCTGCCAGCTCTGCCCCGGCCTTATCTCACGCCGCTCCAGCTCTCCACGTTCTTGTAAACACTTTCCTATCGTGGCTGCATATAAAAGGAAGAAGAATGTGGATCCGGTCTCCCCGTCCCGCTCCCCGAGGGCCCAAGCAATTCCTTGCTCCTGGCAGAGCCTCACCCCAGCAAACACTTGGTGGGGTTTTTGTTTCATTTGTTCTCATTTAATCTAAATAAAAAAAGATTATCTGCCATCTGAGGAGCTGCTTGGAGATCACGGTCAGAGCACGCGGTGGTTTCTCTGCGACACGCAGGGTTTTCCCTGAATCGTCCCAGGAACCACGGCCAGGAACCACGGTAAGGAAAGTTGCTGTCTGCAGAACAATGGACTTCTCTGATCTGCTGGGGGACAAGGCAGGTGCTGGGGGTGGTGGGATGTAGGATGGGTGGGACTGTCTCATGGGGGTCCCATGGGTGACGGGGAGTTGACTGATGAGAGTGGTCACAGCTCGGGTCAGCCAAGGTCTGTACTCTGCTACTCACCTTTCTTGCTCCTCCCAGGACCTTGAAAACCACTGTTTCTGGTCACTGGGACCAAAGGTGTCACTGACTATCACAATCCCAACTATGTCTTCTCCATTATCCAGCTACGCATACCCCAGTTGGCCCATCCAGCACCTCCATCATGAAGCCATCCACAAAACCTTCCAGGAATCTCTGAGACAGTTTGCATCCCAACCTGTTGTCCTTCCAGCAGATATCAGGGAGGATGAAGTCTCCCACGAGAGCAGGGTTTGTCACTCAGAGGCTTTCCTGAATTTTTTAAAGGTTTTGTGCCCTTCCTCATCCTGATGGAGTGGTCTGTAACATGCCCCTGCCCCAAAATTACCTTTCCCACCTCCTCCTCTGATCCTGAAGCACAGGCACACACCCAGATGGTCACCCATCCTGTGGAGGAGCCCCATACAGCTGAGTTGCTCCCATTCACCTTTCAAGGTGGGGCTCCTTGGTCATCCGGGGCGATGTTGGCTGGCTCGACCAATGCTTCCTGGGCCATCACCCTCCCTCTCACCAGCTCATTTCTAGCTGGAGACGCAAACACAGGTTGGGCAGTGTTCAAGTGTTTGTGTAACAAAAGGAAAATATTTGCAAAACATCATGATCTCTCATGAAAATAAGGTTTTGCTGAATCCAGTTGCAAACATTACAGATGGAGAAGTTTTGGCACGAATGTGGAGAAGTCAGATATACAACTTCAATTAATTTCAGGAAAACCGAATGTCTAAACCACTTGTACAGTTTTGAACAGCTAAGTTCAAACATCTGTACCAAAGAGATGAGGAGACTGGAATTAATTTTCGACACCAACTATATTTTATTATTTGAAATGCCAGGAAAACTCATTCTTATAAATATGGAAACTTCTGCTGGATTGTAGCTCTGGCCCTGAACATTCACCCTGGGCCTCCTTCCTTTTTCTATTCCTCTCCACCTATGCTTATGCCATGTAGGATATCATGCATCCCTCCTGATGGCCGTGGTAAGGAGCACTCTGTTGTGGTAGGTGTGTAACCCTTTTCACTGCTGGATGGGCTTAATGAGCAACCTACACTCCTCATTTTGGGAGTGTGGACAGCCTCTTCCACCTGCTACCCAGGGGAGATCAGTGGAAACACTCAACACACCGGAGGACAACTTCACCCGGGGCTGGGGATGAGGTCTCCTCTCACAACTGGTATTTCTTCAGCAGCTCGCTCTGCCACTGCCGCTTCTTGTTGGGAAAGGCGATGGGGATCTTGATCTTACGGAAGTCCTCTATGCACTTCCCCAGCTCGGACTCCAGCGCGCGCCTCTCCTCGCTCACTGCCGCTGCGGGGCTGACCTCCACCCCGTTCTCCTTCACCGCCGTGTGGTCGCTGTTTCGCCTCTGCCCCATCTGCTTCACCTCCTCTAGCTTCTTCAGGGACTTGGAGAAGTCCAGGGTGTTGGGGCGGGCTGGACACTCCTCGGGGGCTTCTGGCCATGGCAAGGAGTTGGTGGGACTGGGATCCCTTGCCTCCAACTGGGGTTCTGTGCTTGGGAGGGTCTCATCCACGGCTGGAGATGGGCTGGGGTTGCCACGGCTGCTCATGCCAGAGACTGCAAGGTCATCCCCACCGCCAGGGATAGCTGGGTCCTCCCTCATCTCGTGGCTTTGCTTCAGTTCCTCTGGATCACCGTGGTCTAGGGAAGGAAAGCAGAGAGCTATGTGAGGAGCAGGAGCTCGCACAACCCCTGGTGACAGGCGGCATCTCCAGCAAGGTTGGGGTGCAGTCACGCTGGGGGCACGGGGAGCTCGGCTCAGTTGGGCATGGGGCAACTACAGCTGGGTCCCTGTGGGGTGCCAGCTGGGCAGGCAAAGCCAAGCTACCACGTTGGTGAGCCCTTCCCCAAGCCTTGGGTCGGCTGAGCCCTGGGGTTGGCCAGCTCTGGGTGGGCTTGGATGGTCCTGGAAGGTCTACGGGCTTCCTGTGGTCTGTGGGTTGTTCTGCAATGGTGCCGGGGGATGCTGAGTGCAGGAATGGTCCCAACCAGAAAACTGAGATGCAAGGAGGCCTGCAATGGAAGAAGAAATCGCGCGGCCTCCCGCAGACCTGGGGCAGGGCTTGCACAGGCTTTTGTTTGTTAACAACAGTGGAAAAAAAGCAGTGACTCTGCACGGGAAATAGCCACTCTGCCTCAATTACCAGCTGCCAGGGAAAATCAGTTGGGGAGAAAAGTTAATGGAAACTGCTAAGAAAGCATTTAGCAGAGGGCCTCCCTGCTCCCCCTCCTCAGGTTTGCGAAGAGCAGCGTCTACATTTACACCTGAACCTCAGGGAGTGTTTGCCATGCCGTGCCTGGCATGGATGAGAAGGTGAAGAGGGGTCTTCACCCAGTCCAGCAGACCTTTCCCACACATCCTCCCTCATCCCTGATTCCAACCATCCCCTCTGCTGCTATCTCAACGGTGACTACCAGGAGGAAACACCCAAGGGATGCAGGGGATGGTGGAAATGGGCCCGTGGGGCTCTGGAGGTGCCGTGGGCATGTGACAGATTTGGTGGTGGGACACCAGAAGTGTCCTCAGGCAGCTGAGGGCTCTGAGCGCGCTGGGTTCAGCTCTGTGCCTGCCTAGGGCCAGACCCTGCTCCACAGCTGGCAGAGATATTGTCAAAATATTGCTGTTTTAGCAGAGATTTGTTTTGAAAGTTGTTGTGCTTTTGTTTTTTGTTTGGGTTTTTTTTTTTTTGTCCCCCTTAAAGTTCCTGTTTTTCTAAATATCTTTGGCAGAAACAGTCCTTCCTGCTCTTTGAAAGCTTTGGGATGGGGAGGGGCAGTTTCTTGTCATTGTTTTCATTTGCACGGCTGTTTGTGGGTTTTTTTTGGTGGGATCAGACACACGGAGACTTTCTTCCCCTCCCAATAACAAGATCTGTTTTTTCTGAGCAGTGATATCAACCTGCCAGCGGTTTTCATCGCTTCCTCTCAAAGCACGTAAAAAAGCCTGCCGTTGTACAGCTTTAACCCGAATAGTGCCTCCCATTAGCCGCTCTGGAGGTTTTCACTTGTAGTACTGCTGTCCTCCTTCCAGTGTCCAGCCCTCCACCTCCACCCACCTATGGGCGCTATACATTTACCCTCACGTTACAAACGCTCCGGTCGCCACGGCAAAAGTGCGAAAGTGCTGTTGTGTATGGGTTTATAGGAAGCGATTGCCACCAGGGCATGAATTATCCTCACCCCTTTCCCCTCCTCACGTTGTAGTTTTCCAGGTAGGACTTCATGCGAGGGAGTACTCCATGCTCAGCAGATACCATTAGTAGCTAATGGTATATATATGCGTTCCCCAGTAACGTACCTGCCCAGAGATGAACAGCAATTAGTGCTGCAACATCTGCCCTGACCAGATGTGCTCCCATTGTTGCTATTAACATGTGAAAGCAATCAAAAGGGAGTTTGAGTCCTGTTCAAAAGTGTGGATCTACTAGAGGAAAAGCAGCATGGTTTGGGAGAGGCCATCCTGGTGAGACCCCCCCGCCTTCCTTCTCCTGGAGGAGCTTTCCTCATCCCTTTTCTCTCTTGGTTTGATCTTCTCCTCTCCTCATCCCTTAAGGCACTTTTCTCTATCAGAGCTGATGGATGCTCTCAGTGGTGGCTTGACGAGCAGGTCTCCATGCAGGAGGTCCACGCGGGGGAGCTGGCACAGGGAGGACCCCAGAGCAGCTTCAGGGTGGACCCACCAAACCCCCATGGAAAGCCACTGCCTTGTTTCTCAAAACCAAAGAGCTCTGAAAACAAAGCAAAGATTTTTCTCTGAAATGTCTATATCCCTGAACTGCTGGTTTTGTTCTTTTTTTTTTTTTTTAAAGTACATCTGCTAGGAAAGATATAAAGCAGGATATAAAGTATTTCTATTTTAAATTCCTCATCGTACACTCTGCCCCCCATGGAAGCAGAAAATGTCAAGGTGGATTTTCTTTTTCCTTGAAAACTTTTTGTAAGGTCAGAGTTTGGGTTTGTTTTTTTTTTTTCTCTCTTCCTTCCTCTTCTTTTTTGTTTTTTTTTTATTTTTTTTATTTTTTATTTTGACATTTACTTGAACAGCTCCAGCATCGAAATTACTAGAGGTGGAAAGCAGAAATGTCATCCATCACTAAGCAGAAACCTTGAAGGCTGGATTTCCTTTGGCAAATCTCTCCAGGAAGCTACAAGGATGTACCTTCGCCCCCAATTCTTTGAGTGATGGAATAATGTCTCTAAGTTCTTATACTGCTTTAATCATCTTAGCTGCGAGCCTCACAACTGTGTGTGTGAGATGGGGAGCTGAGGCACAGGGAACTTAAGCTGATGCACCCAGATACATACAAGGAGCCTATGGCTTAGCTGGAGACTGAATTCAAATCTCTTGAGTTCTTCTCTAGCACCTTAGCTCCTAGATCATCCAATGGCTGTAGCTGGCTTGGTGTAGCGCTGCTTTTTTTTTTTTTTTTTTCCCCCCCACCTAAAGCTTTCAACACATTTCACATCACATTATTTCCATTTGCGGCACGGAGAAGTGAAATAACTTGTTAAGGTCACCAGGCTGAGAACAAAACCCAAGTCTCTTGGGTGCTGCTCCGGCACACTCTCCACACTGGACCACGCCGATTTCCTTTGCACGGTCTGGCATCGTTGCCTGCCGGGCTACAAACCTGCAACCTCCACGCTCCTGCCATCCCTCCGCTCTTGCCACGTTCCCGTCGTACCTGGGTCTGCCTGAGACGCAGCGTGGGCTGCCGAGCTTGGGGACAGCAGCACGACGGTGTGGCCCCGCACTGAAAAAAACCCCTTTGCTAGAGGATAGGTTTGCTAAGGCATTATTTCTTTGCTTTGAAACGGCTGAGAAAGTCATCTTCAGGCTCTTCCTGTGCCTCTCCAGTGCACAGT
The DNA here is from genome assembly GCF_000708025.1 of Charadrius vociferus. Taxonomy (NCBI): domain Eukaryota; kingdom Metazoa; phylum Chordata; class Aves; order Charadriiformes; family Charadriidae; genus Charadrius; species Charadrius vociferus. The sequence continues at coordinate 634,396 of NW_009647569.1, read as the reverse complement.
CCCCTGTGCCAGTGCACAGCTTTGTCCAGATGTTTTGCAGGTACCAGCAGCGTAATTCTGCTAATTAAGGTATGACGAGGCAGTTTAGGCCATCTCTAGGTAGTCAAGGGACTTCGCATAAAGGAGCTAGTGACTCCTAATGACTTGTCTTTGGAAATGCTCATTAATTGCCCATAACAATTTACTTATGTTTGTTCTGTCTCATTCACCAAGGGCATTTTTTCGCATAGGCTGTTCTGGCTGGTTCTCACGCTAACATCTGTAGCAACGATCTCACACTCACTGAGAAATGCAGACCTCAGCAAGTTTTTATTTTCTCCCCACACGGTGCTGAAATGCGAGCTTCCTCCTGGCCGAGCATCCTGGCCAAGGATCACAGCCCGCGAGTTCACCTGCATGGGCACACGTGTTTCCAAAGCGCAAAGGGCTGGAGGGGAGCCAAAAGCCATGCGGATTTGCAGAAGTTTTCCGAGGAAAGTCAGCTCCGTGCTGGAATTCGCAGGATCCAACAACGGGCAGCTGTCAAGGGGTGGATGTTCATCTGGGCCACTCTTCTACCACCAGTATATATCTCACAGCTGGTACAAGATACTTAGGTCAAGGGATCTGTGCTTAACCCTTTCTGTGAGACCAAAGTTTCTGGAAGGCTGGGGTGCGCTATTAGGACGAGCATGTGTTTTCTTTCTGTGTGCTATTGATTTCAAGAGCTTGGGGATCGCTTTGGCTGGAGTTTGACCCGGACCAAACCTGACACTGAATGCCCTGGAACTCGGAGGCAGTCCAGGTCTTCCAGGGTATTTCCTTGCCGTTGATCTTACTGGAACAGGTTGCCCAGAGAGGTTGTTGAGGCCCCATCCCTGGAGGTGTTCAAGGCCAGGCTGGACGTGGCCTTGGGCAACCTGGGCTGGTGGGAGGTGTCCCTGCCCATGGCAGGGAGGTTGGAACTTGATGATCTTCAAGGTCCTTTCCACCCTAAACTATTCTATGATTCTATGATCTTCTCTGCAGCTTTGGACAAATAACTTCATTTTTCCTCGGGCTTAAGCTTCCCTCGCATTTGTGTGTCTTGTCAGTGAGAGCCTCTGTGGGGCCAGCCTGTGGCTGGCAATAAGGGGGTACAGCTCCTAACACAATCCTAGGACACCTCACAACTCCTCTTCGGAGTGTGTCTCAGCTACTGAACTAGGAAAAGAGATCTGTTATGACTTTTTCTCATTGTTTCTTTTTTTTTTTTTAATTTTCTCAGACTTTGCTTCTTATGTGACGCTTTTGTCTGCTTCAGAGCATCAATTAGAGTGCAGAAGTGACACTTCCGACGCAGCCCCATGGCGCTGATAGAAGTCCTGCTGAGCGCAATTAACGGGCTCCTGCACGCGGTGAGCTGGAGCTTTGCAGGGGGAAGCACATGCTGTCCCAACCCCTTGCTGCTTTTCTGGATAGCATTTTATTTTTTTTTCCAGAGTGCTTGACGGGGAGATGAGCTCGCCATGTGCCAGAAGCCCAGGGCCCAGGCTCCCACTCTTAGGTTTCCTTCTCTGTGCCAGTCCTTCCAGCTGAAGGGGGTTGTTGTAAGGTCCCGACATGTGATTTGGTCCTGGGCTGCTTCCCCAGCCAAATGGGGGATCTTCAGCTCGGACTGCGTTGGCCTCAAAGGTTGCTTTTCCTTTCCCACCATTTGCTGCAGAGACCCAAATTTCCTCGAAATAGAAAAGGAGATTCTTCTCTTTCTTTTTTTGTCCCCAACAAAAGCATTCTCTGAGCCCCTACCAGGCAGCAGAGAGCTGGGGAAAGCCCCACCATGGGTCGGAATGGAGCTTTGTGCATCTCAGGCTGTGTCTGTTCCACGGCTTTATTTCAACAGCATTTTTCCTTCCAGTTTTTAAATGAAAAAGCAGCAACAACACATCGCTTGGGGTCAAACAGGAATGTCTCACTTCCTTTACAAGCATATTAAACTCCTTTCTAGCCTGTTAAACTTAGGGTGTTGTGGCACAAAGATGGAGAAAAGTTTCAAAACTAGAGCTGGAAGAGCATGTTTAGTTTGTGTACGTGGACCTGAGCACTTCACTTCAACCAAAGTTTTGCTTGCCGTAAAAACATGTTCGGAAAACAGACTTAGTCTTTGTCCAAAATGTTTCTCACAAACTCTTGCTTGAGAACGTGCTAATGATGGGGAGCTTGGACTGTGTCCAGAGAGCAGGTAGTGATGGAAACAATTGCGAATTTTGTGTGTAAGAGTGACTTCTCCTGGGAAAGTGCCAGCCTGTGTCTGCCTTGAGTTACCTGATGGCCGGTGGTGACCAGGACAGGCTGGATGTTCACCAGGATGCAGAGGGCGTATCCACAACTTACCCATGCCCCATGCAAGGGTCCTCTTCTGTGCAAGCTCCTGGACCTCATCAGTCTCAGGTCTTTCCTCTGCCTGAACTGTTTATTGAAAAGTCAGGCTGAGCCCAAAAACTGGTGTCTGCTCTCCTGGTTGGCTCAAGTTGCCCTTATTTTACCAAAGAAGGACAAGACTTGGTGTAAATGTCTCTGACCCTATCTGCGCACAGCAGTAGCCTCCGCATTCCCAAGACCCTCGGTTACACCGGTTGTGCCAGTGATGGTTGTTGCTAAATCTGCAGCGCTGGGGACTGTTGTGAATGGATTAACTGCTATGGCAACCCCGGCAGGACCCGAGGCTGCCAGGACCACGGCAGACAACCAACCGCTGGTTTTAAACTTCCCTGCTAAAACCCAAGGTCCTTTTGACCTAGGTCCTATAGCTCCTGTGGAGCAATATATATATATATTTATCAGCACAGGTGCTGCTTTTGCTTTGCATAGTCTGAAAATATCTGTTTAACGGCGTTAATCCAGCTGGCGGGTGGCACTGGGAGCTTCACGTCCAGTCGTGCCAATGGGCTTTGCCCTCAGGCTGGTACCCAGGTCCTCCCACGCAGCTCTGGTAATGCCTTTAGCACTGAGCTGGCTCTCCGGGGAGGTTCTGTCCCTTGGCAGGAGGTACCAAGCTCAGCAGAAAGCGCCGGCGAGGCTGGTTATCTGTGATGCGCAGGTGCAGAGAGTGGCTCGAGCCCAAAACTCATTGCATGGGTGGCGGAAAACCTCTCTTGGCTCTGCCTCGCTGCTATTTTTATAACCAGTTCCTGCTGTTGCAACATCTCAGCAAGAAGCAGAAAAAAAAAATAATCTAAACAGCAAGGTGCAGTTTAGAAAGAAACTAAAGAAAGACCCAACCTTGCAGCCTTAAAAAAAATAATCCAGATTTTTCTCTGTCACTCAGGTTGTCCTTTGCTGTCAGGAGGAGGCAAGGTGGGTTCAGGACTTGGGGATTTCAGGGTTGTTTCTGAGGGCTGACTGGAGGGAAGGTCCAGCTCTCAAAGGTGGAGGAAAACTGGTCAGTGGCATCTGCTGGTGTTGGTGCCACGTGCACCACGGATGCTCAATGCCCAGCAGCGGCCCTTGGTGGGCAGTAGCTCTGCTCCCCCATTCCTCCCAGGCCCTCTGTGATAAAGACATTAAGAACAGTTTAGGAAGCATATGAATGATGGAGATGAGCTCACAAACATCGCCCTTTTCACCTCCTGTGGGTATGAAGGTCACAACGTCACCTCTTACAAGGATATTTAGCTTGCAGGATCATGGTACCGGGCAGTGTGGTTTCAGAAAACAAAATACCCTCAAGACTGTTCCTTTAAATAAAATAAGTATTTGCTGAGTGCTTGTGTGTATACACGCACACTGGAGGAATTGGTGCCATGTGGAAATGCCTCCATCCTCCAAACGCGTGCAGGGGAGAAACGCAGCATGTGAACACTGTGATATTTGGATCTATTTTTTTTTTTTTTTTTTTTGCATTTAAATTAGTGTGTCTAACAGGAATGACAGGCGGATATCTAGCCCAAGACACCTTTTGAGGTACATGACTTCTGTCAGTACCCAGGGTCTGTTTGGAGATGGAACAAATACCACAAAGGGTGTGTTTCTGCAGCTAATTCAGGGCCAAACCCCCGCCGTGATCTAAATCAGCGCTCGCCACTCTCTAAACCTCTCAGTGCACGCTGACCTGATATCCATCAGCAGGCTAATTGCTCTTCTGAGTCCATCCCGTGACTGTTTTAATCTCTAACCTCCTCCTTATTTCCCCTTCTCCCCCGGCGTTGTGGGAGCTGAGCCCGCACGAGCCAGGTGAGCTGTGCCGGGGCTGGAGGCTGCCCGCGTGGAGCAGGACTGCCTTCATCACGCAGCTTATTGCTGCAATTCAGATCCATCCCCGTGAAATCATTTATCTTTCCCAAACATATCTTTTTTTTTTTTTCTTTTTTTTTTCTTTTTCTGTTGTTTCGGAAGGGTACGAGCTCTGCTGTTGGTTTTAGACTCATTTTCCTGCTCAGTGTGGATCTGTGCAGTCCAAATACTCTTATTGATAAGCAGGGGATGTTCACCCAAGTGATAACGTCACTGGTTAATTTAGCATCTGCGCTAATCTGCATCAGTTCTGGTACTGCCGGGGAATGTGGGGGAAGGAGCAGCAAATTTCCCACCCTCCCCGCCTCACCCTCCCGTGGGTCTCCCAACTCTCGCTGCCTTCTCTTGCACTGATAAGCAGAAGTTGTGCTTTCCCCTGATGCTGGGATGACCCAGGTCCTTGCAAAGTCCTTTCCGAGAACAGCATACGCGTGCAATCTGCTGGAGGAGTCGCTTTGGAGCAACTGGGAAACGCCTCCTAAAGTGTGGCCAGATGAGGGGTGGTGGGTACGTACGTGATGGGCAGCAGTTTTATTGGACCAAGCCTTTGCATGATTGCTTCATTTGATCATGCTTTTTTTGAGTGCAATGCCTCCAGATTTATGGCAGGGATGGGAATTATAACACATTTCGTTTTGGCAAAGCAGGACGGATTCAGACACGAGAGGTCAAATTCCGGTGACGGTGCAGAGCCAGACCCTCAGATGCTGTCAGCTGCTGTAACTGAAGCCAGTGGAGCCGCGCTGGTTTACATCAGCAAAACATCTGGCCCAGGGGAGGCGTTTCAATACCATGTGAAGCAAAAGCAGCTTTCACTGGACACTTCTTGTCAAGCAGATCAGTTTGGGTAAGACCTACCTATTTCTTGGCAGGAATTAGTCATAGAATCATAGAACCGTTTTGGTTGGAAGAGACCTTTAAGATCATCAGGTCCAACCATCAACCTAACCCTGCAAAGCCCACCACTAACCCATGTCCCTCAGCATCACATCTACATGTCTTTTAAATCCCTCCAGGGATGGCGACTCCACCACGTCCCCGGGCAGCCTGTGCCAGTGCTTGACAACCCTTTCTGTGAAGAAATTATTCCTAATATCCATCCTAACCCTCCCCTGGCGCAACCTGAGGCTGCTTCCTCTTGCCGTCACTACTGTGGATGGCAAACGCTTTTCAAGAGGTGCTTCTCTGCCGAGAGGAGCAGCTCCTGGTCAGCCTGAGCTGCATCCCCGGCTCAGAGGCCACAGGGCACAAGAGCAGGTGGGGACCAACCACCCCTGTGCTGAGCTCTTCGAGCTGGGAGAGGCCAGGAGGTTTTTCCAAGGGCATGGACTTGTCGTGGGAACGTCTACCTGGAGCAAAGCATCGCTAAATCCCAAATGGATGTCACAGTGTGAGTTATCGCATCAGTTATGACCACTCCTTTTAGTGCCCTTAAAGAAGTGCCGAGTTTCTTTCACAGCTGGCGTATTTCTTAACTTTCCCCTAGCAACCAGAGAGATGCTTCAGCATGTGCTTAAAAGAGGGGCCAATTTGGTCCTGACAGTCACTGGCGGACTTTGAGGGTCTGCTACCCAGGCCACCCATTTCTGTCCAGGATGAATTTGTCCCCAACCACAGAAGATCATCACTGGGCATGTCCCTGAGGTGGTATGACAGTGTTCTGCCTACATCCACCACTTCGAAAAGGTTATAGAGGAGATAAGTAGTGCAAATGAAAAAAGAAGCACAGAATTTGTTTGGCTTTGATATTTGGTGGAGAAAAGGGATTCTTGGGCTCTCCTAGTCGTTGGCTGTAACATCATGAAAGGACATTAAGTCTTATACGGTTAGAAGTCCCAGAAATGAATGCCTACCAGTCGGGTTTCTGCTTCACTGGGTTCCCGCTAAATGAGCAAAGGCAAGGCAGGTGAATCCAGCCAAGCAGCAGGTGCCCATGCTGGGATCTGCATCTTCATGTCCCTTGTTGGGAAATTCCAACAAATAGGTATTTTTACTTTCTCCAGTGTCAGGAAACAGCAGAGGTTGTCTTGTGGGTTCTCAGGAGGAGGTCAAGGGTGCTCATGTGTGAACGTGAGATTGGCGATCGCTTCCCATTCTGGTTTTGGAAAGGGCTGAACGCTTGCAACCCAGGAGATGTGATTCAGCCTTTTCATCTGCTCTTCTGCCGTGGCACGCGCAGTGGGAAATCGATTTCTGGAAGCAGCTCAGCATGGGAAACTTGTTGAGTGTGGGTGATCCTATAGTGCTCTGCTGTTGACTTATGACTTATTTAAATATAAAGCAACTACTCAACAGTACAGGTTCATCTGGGGAGGGGGGTAACTTGGAGGGCCCACCTTGCCCAGGACTGATGCTCATGAGTGCAGACCTCGCGCCGCCTGGACCAGAAGATGCCCCTGCCACCCTCCAGTGATAAAGCTGAGCATTAGGGTCATGGGGGCTAAACAAGAGCACCCCAGGTTGCACAGCGGGGCGAAACCAGGCTGTGAAGAAACCCTGCATACATGATGCCTCAAGCCCACATCCCGTCTTCCCTGAACCTCCCTGAAGCGAGTGCAAGCCAACGTGACTTTGACTCCAAGCCTGAGCCCAGCTTGGCATTGGCATAACTGGAATTGGGAGCAAATCAGGCCATTTGGGGTGAAAGAATGGAATATAGCAGGAAGAGGGAGAGACCATGACATGGGGCTGGCAGGAACACACATCCCAATCGAGTGCCTCTTGCTAAGTGCCGGTCCATCAAGATGACCAGCACATGGCTCTGCATGGTGTGACTGCAGGCACCCGGGAGAGCAAACCGGCATTCTCACCTGCTTCTGCAGCGTCTGTCTTGAGATCCAGGATGGGCTCAGAAGAAGACATGTATTTTTTTGGGCTGGGCTCCGTTTCTGAAGGCTGGGGAATAGGCAGGCTAAGCCAGGAACTACCTAAAAAAATCAAGATGCAAAGAAGATCTTAGAAGGCAAGTGATGCCCAGGGAGTGTAAGAAGGGGCCAGGGTGGTTGTGTGGTGGCCACACTCCACATCTGGTTGTCCGCAGAGTCTAAAGCACCTCCTAGAGCACCACACTGGGTGCCCAGGGTGGGGAGCGATCTGGACAGCATCTGCTGTGGTCCTCCCCACTGCCTCCCAGACCCCCTTCTTAAGGTGATATTTCAGCTTTGTGCAGTGCCTGTAACCACCTCCCATGGCCTCCCACCATGTACTGCTATTCTTCCTCCTTCTTTGAAGCTCTTCTCCTGCCTCTTTCCTAAACCTTTGTATCACCGGCTTTCAAGATATTGCTTAATTTACACTGAATTTGCAAACAGTGAGGAAATACCAAAGTGTTTATCCTAAGCCAAGATTAGCCCTCCATCTCTTCCATATTTTCTTTCCTGATGTTTCTATGCAGACACTCAAATTTCTCATACAGCACAGATACAGCTTTGGACCAAACGGTAGTTCCTGCCCCATACAAGGGATTTTCCTCTCTGTGGCTGAGCCTCGGGGCTGGATCATCACATCGGCATGCAGTGCAGTAAATCCAGGTTGCTTCATTTCCACTTGCTCTGCCCACACCAGTGGCTGCTGCCTCTGCAGGACATGCTTGTGTGGGACAGATCTGCTAGAAATGCCCACCCCAAATCATTCGGGATTGGCATCTCTGGGCTGCTCATGTGTCCAGAGGCTGCGGTGTGCACTGTGGGTGCGAGGTCAGGGTTTGTAGACTGAAAAGGAGACCTACAAGGATGAGAGTGTGTGCCAACACACATAGAATCATAGAATGGTTTAGGTTGGAAAGGACCTTGAAGATCATCGAGTTCCAAACCCCTGCCATGGGCAGGGACACCTCCCACTAGACCAGGTTGCCCAAGGCCATGTCCAGCCTGGCTTTGAACACCTCCAGGGATGTGGCCTCAACAACCTCTCTGGACAACCTGTTCCAGTGCCTTACCACCTTTAAAGTGAAAAACTTCTTCCTAATGTTTCATCTAAACCTGCCCTCTTCCAGTTTATAGCCATTTATAGCCATTATAGCCTGAAACATGGTCCACCACACACTCTCATCCTTGTAGGTCCCCTGTTTACTCTACAAACACACATAGGATGCTGGAAAAATAGGATGGATCTGGCAGAAGACGTGTCACAGGTGCTGGCATCTGCGCTTGCCAGCATCGCACGCCTTGTAAGCACATTCATGTCCTTACTTTATCCCCCAGCTCCCATGTGTCCGCATGCCGCATGCTGACACTGCGTGGCAGGCAGACACACTCTTGCTCTGATTTAAATATTTCAGTGCTTAAACACGCCATTGAAGCGGTCACACACTGCTGTGTATCCAGCACAGGGCACAACACAGCTGTGACCCAGCCAGCTCCCCTAGGTACAGCCACCGATACCCATTTTCGCACAATTTAAGCTGCTGCTCGTCTTCAGGGCAGACATCTCCGCTCTCCCAAACCCACACGCAGAGAATCACTGTCAAACAGCCGATAACCAGATTTAGACCAGAACATAGGCTTTCCACTCATCTGAGACGGCGACTTCAAGCGCTACACTGGGAGCAAAGCCTGAGCTCCCCCTTTCCACAAGTTGGATCACTTCTTGCCCCATGGACACGGCAGCCAAGTGGACCTTTCTCAATGGACGTCAGTTGGGTCTGCTCTACAGCTAAAACCCTTCATGCCCAAAGCCCTCCACGAGCCGCCCTGCCCTGAAGCCATTTCTGCTCTTGCAGAGGGAGAAGAAGCGTTTGGCCAAGGTCACCCTGATTTGGTACGCACCCAAGAGGTGCTCCAGCTCGCCTTGGGAAGGAAGGGGTGGAACTGCGTGCCCCAGCCTCTGAAAGACCGACTGCTGAGCAGCTTTCTATGGCTTGTGGTTGCCAGAAGCCAGGACGCCAGGGACCTGCCTTGCAGACAACCTGGCCATGCTCGACCTCCACAGCCCAGCGCTCATCCAGATGCTGCATCCAGGAGAGGGCAGCAGCATCCCAGCACGCTCCATGCCTATTGCCACCGTCATTAATTGCGGTTTCTGACAGTAAATTCCCGACTCTTTCCTAAGCTGTAAACACGGCCTTCTACTTCCCATAGCAATAATCTTCATGCAGAGACTCTGGCAAAGTCTTTGTGGTCACTGTCTGTCAGCGTGTCTATAAAGGTTTCTAATTAATGCCCTGGAGTAGCTATTTTTGCACCCAGTTGAGCAGAGGGACCATCCGCATTCCCAAATTGAGATCTGGAGGAGGAAGTCTGAGCCAAATTCAATGCCATGGGGCCCTTGCAAACCCTTTTGGGAGCTGTGTGGGATGAACGGGGCAGAAGTCAAGCACCCAGCAGTCGTGGTGAGTGATCTCCTTTGTGGGCAGACCTGTCCCCTCTCTCCTGCGGTTACAGATGCCCTCAATCGCAGGGCACGGGGACCCGTAGCCATATAGGACATGGGAACGTGGTCTTGAATTGAGGTCCTGGCAGACAAGTCGGGGTGGAAAAAGGTTTTGATGGAGTAAGAACTGCAAGGCTGAGGCTCCATCACCACATTTTAATGGCTGAGGTTCCCCAGGTCCCTTCCAAACACCCACCCGGCATCCAGCAGACCTTCAGCAGGGGCCAGACCACTGGGTTTCTGCTTCCACATGCTGCCATGCAGCAGATGAGAGTGGCCGTGCAAGCCAGCGCTTATTAAAGATTTAAAAGGCAAGCTGTCAGCAGCGCTGCTAAAGATGGGCTTTTCCTCTTATAGCTCTATCCCTCTCTAACACTAATAGGATTGGAAGGAGGAGGAGAAACGGTGGCGTGCCAACCAGCCGAGGGTGAGTGTTATTTCCTTGCAGAGGCTTGGCACACCATGGGAGGGTCTTTCTAGAAGTTTGCCCGTCTTCCAGCATCCCCTTCTTGGTTCTCTGGGACTTTGGGTCAATCCCTCAGGCTCTGCAAGGGGAGGGAGCAGAGGCACAGAGGAGGAACCACTGTCTCCTGTCTGCCTCTCCTCTGGACACCTCCACCAAGGGGAAAATGAAATGCCCCTCCGCCTCCGAGGGGTCTGTGCTCTGCTCCACATCCTCTGCTGGAACGACTGCCTTAATCCCCATTGTGTTTAAAATTACCACTGGGCAATGGCTGGAGTTTCCATTTTTGCAAGGGCTTTTTGGGATCGGAAGCCTGGATTTGGACCAGGCTGGAGCAAACCCTAAGAGCTTCATCCTTGTCTGCAAAGGGAGATGCTAAAATCAAAATCCATGCCAGCACCGCTTCTCGAGCTTTTAAACTTTATTTTTTAGTGGTGCACCTTATAAAAAAAAATAATTCAGAAGGCATTTTGACATGATGTAAACTGCTTGAACGTGTGATTTCCTTCTAAATTTGAGCAAAATCAGACCAATTTCAGGGTCTAGTTAAGGTTAAATCCATGGCAATAGAAGCGTGTTCATCCCAGTTTTTCTTTCCAGTTCTACTTAATATTTCACTCTCTTGTTCTCCCCTTTGGTTAAATTAATTAAGTTTGTGAATCACTCAGATCAATTGATGTTGAAGGACATAGTATAAATAGTTTTGCCTAATTGCCTAGAGCCAAAGTTGAGTGAGCAGACTCCATGTCTTTTTCACTAATAGGGCTGGGTTGGGTTTTTTTTGTTTTTGCAAGGAGTCAGCAGGGAGGATAACTGGCAAACCCTCCACCCCGTGTCCCTGGAATCAGCCTCCGTGTCCTTCAAGGAATTCCTTTGCTCTCCACACCCTCCTCCTGGCTTGCAGGATTTCTTCCATTTCCATGGTCACTCTTGTACACCGCACACACCAGGACCGGCCACAGCTGCCCAGCAAGAGCTACCGAGAGCACCCATGGGATCAGCTCAGCGGGGTGAAATTCCCAGCTGCTTTCACCTGGATGAGGATTTACTGCCCAATTTGCAGCATCCAGGATTTCGCCCACTGATGGAGGGGGAGAACCAAATGTCCATAATGCCCATGGTCACATAGGGATGCAGAAGCAGAGTCAGGACTCAACTCAGATCTCAAGACAGAAAAAAAACACCCTCAACCTCATAATACACCATACAACACGGTGTCTTGGGAGTTTTTGTGCTGCAGAGTGCTGCAGGCGTACGAGGGATCGCATGTGTTCATAGCAATGACTTCAACACCATTAGTTCATCTTGATCTTTAATCAGCACCGTATGTGCAACACATAGGCAGGCTGTATATCACATCCAGTTGATGGTTTGATTGGAGGTGCTGGCCTTGAAACCACAAAATGGTACTTAAAGTCATCGTAATTCTTTTGCTGTCTTTTGCCTCCTAAATTCAGGACATTGCAATTGGCTGGCGCTCTTGGTCTTAGTCTTGGGTTAGATCCTTCTTTGGTGATGGGCAAAGTAAGACGGAGAGGAGAGGAGAGGAGAGGA
>NW_009647569.1:614261-622572 GCF_000708025.1 Charadrius vociferus | reverse complement strand
ACGGAGAGGAGAGGAGAGGAGAGGAGAGGAGAGGAGAGGAGAGGAGAAAGGAGAAGGGATGGGGAGGAAAGTCAGGAAATGAACTCTCCATTGGAGTCAGCCAGAGCAGGGCTTGAGCAAATCCAGACCCTGTCTTGTCCATCTGCAGGACTGAATCATGAGGAGGCAGTTATTAAAGGAATATGGATTTTTGTTGGTCACTTCCCAATCTCTTTCCACAAGGGGGAAAAAGACTCTAGCAAATAAACCAGAAGCGCTCTGTTTTCACTGACACCACGTGAGGGATGAGGCTACCAGAGCAGGGTCATCTGTGCCTGCTGGTGCCAAAAACCTTGGGTCTGTCCATCCCACAGTGAGAAGGTTAATGCTTCCCCCACCTCAACAGCAGGGAAATGGAGGTCAGCAGGCACCAAGACCTGTCAAGGGTTGAGAGGGAATGCCCTCTCCTGAGCTAAAACTTTATCTCCTACCCTTCTGGGGCCATACAGGCTGCTTCCCTGAGCTGTTTTCCCTCATCAAGGCACAGCTTCAGCCATAATAGCTGAAAAGTCCAGTTCAGCAATGAGGAGATGGCAGAAAGGACAGCGTTGTCTTGGCTCAACATTTGCACTTATTCAGGGTCCTTGCGATCTCTAGGGAAAGCTCTTCAGCTCGTCTGACGTTGCTGTTTTCTGCTGAAACCCAGCCGCACTTTGACCTTTTGTATGGAAGACAGCGCCTCACCCCAGTGATTCTTGTTCTTTGGGATCACCAGTTTACAAAAAAATCAAGTAATTCCTGTCCACATCCCCAGTGTGCAAAGTGGAAGAGCCTTCAAGAGCCTCAAGGCAGCACTCATATGGGAGTCAACGAGGAAAGGTCGGGAAGGTGTTCCCCGGGTCACCATTTCCAGGAGGACTATACATATGAACATGCTGTTCCCAGCGATCGTTCCTTGGCAGTGTCTGCTGCACAAAAATGGCTCCAGCTGTCATTCTCTACACAGGAGTCTGCTTTCCTCTGAATTTTCCAGGAGTCACTGTCAGAAAGCAGCCCCATCGGCAGTTTCCATGCAGACGTAACTGCACTCGCTTCCAATCTAGATGTTTTTGCCAAGCAGAAATTCCACATACTGATGGCCTCGTGGGGAGATCCCAGGCAGGGTTGGGAGACTGCTCATTTACTGGCCAAGCTGGGGGTGTGAGTGGCAGGAAGGCAAAAGGGAAAGGTGGGAATCGTTGCAACTCTTAATATATTAGGGGAAAGAGCAAACTGGAATCCATTCTTCATGCCAAACCATTTTTTTTTTTTTCCTCAACACCAGAGGGAAAAGTTGCATTTTGCATTTGGTTAAGAAAAGCAAAAGACTTAAATTCCCCAAAGCAAGAAGGCTCCCCAGGGAGGGCACAGCCTGTCCCTACTGAGCAGGGGATACCTGTACATGTAGCATGGACCCACATTTCCTTCATTCAAGCAGAGTCTCAGCTTCTGGGTGAGAAGGAAGGGGGAGATGGCCTCTCCTCTTTCTCCTTCCAGAAATTTTTGTCCTGTTTTGCAGCAGCTCTGTCCAGCTTGACCCAGATCTGTCAGTACTTTGGGGTCACACAATGCAGTAATGTGGCCAGGTGTGCTCTGTGTGTTGGTGCTCTTGGTGAGCCTCTTCCTCTTGGAGCCTCACACCAGACTTCATGGATTTCCCTTCTCTTTTGGGGTCAGTTTGGGGAGCTGAGCTCTGCCAAAATCACTGCAGCTGCATCAATTACCCAAGCTGAAGCCTATCCCAATACACAGAGATGCACTAGGTAGACGCTTGGGTCCAACTGAGCACCTCATCCTTATGCAGGGGTCCAGCCCATACGTGCAAACAAATACTCCTTCTCCAGCCAGAGTAGACAGCAGAAGCATCGTCATCTCTTTCCAGCGGTGAGCCATAGAAAGAGGAAGCAATTTGCAGACAACTAAACCCACCTCACCCCCAAAAAGAGACAAAGCCCATGGCCTGCAAAATCTTCTTCCCACTTCACCTTTCTCCCACTCTTTGTGCCTTTTCCTACTCAAAGAAAGTCTGAGGCCAAGATATCACTCATTGGAAAATCTGCCAGAGCCTATTCCAGCCCTGGGAAGCCTCCCTTCCACGTTACAGCTGCAGTTTTCCCTTCACCATTTCCTTTTTGGAGCAAGAAGTCCTTTGGGCAATGACTATTTGTGGTTCTGGACTATGGCCTTTCCCAAAAGCTGTGGAATGTGCTGAATAAAATCTCCCTGTGTAGCGCCGGCAGCCAAGAACAAGCTGAGCAGTGCAAGAGGGAGGCTGGGCTTTCAAGTGAGATACAGCGTTGTTCAAACCGTCCCGTTGGCCAGCGTCTCCACGCACGCAGATGCTCACTGGAACATCTTATTAAATGTCGCAGCTCAAATGTTAAAGGCTTTTATGAGAGGTGTCTGTTTGTCCTTCATGCCTCCTCTCCAGCTAACCCAGCTCTTATCCCCTTTTGAAGAGATTAAACCCCAGGATTTTGGAAGACTTCAAAGTCCACACTAAAGTTCTTTTGGGTTGGAACTAGATGATCTTTAAGGTCCCTTCCAACCTAAACCATTCTATGATTCCAAATGTGTTGGCTCAGCTCCACTTCTGATCCCCAACCCAGTTTGTCCAACAAACAGCAGCGTAGATGATATCCTATGAGTGGGGTGAAGGGACTGAAGGCACCGAGAAGGTTCTCATGGCCAGTGAGACCAAGCATTGGGCCACCTGGGAATCACAAGTAGCCACTACTGAATCTCAAATCTTCTAGATGCCTCCTTGTCCAGACAGACCTGAATCCCCATCTTCACCAGCACCCTCACCCACCCCCAGGTTTGCCCCAGGACATCCCTCGTTTTTACCTGGAAGGCTGCAGTGCCTGCACAGCTGCCTGGAGAGTTGGCCTCGCACAACAGGACCTGGAAACAAAGGAGAAGGTGTGGGTCTGGCTCTCTGCTCCACCACGATGGCTTTCTGGTGACCTCTCTTCACGCGAGCACACCCATTTGGGAGGGATACAAGGAAAGAAAAATTGCTCCACGGTCCTGTCCCATGAAAAATTAATTCCAGGGATTTTCCCTTGGATGAGCACCATGAACCCAGACAGGTTTTACAGTGCATGACACACGGCCTTCTTTCAAAATGTCTCTGGTAGTACCCTGCTGCAACCCTCTGGAACGTTTAATGCCTTTTTGAAGTAGAAAGTAAGCTGACACCCCCTCTTAATCCAGGAAAAAGTTCACCAGCTCAAACCCGTCTTACTATTTCAGTTAATAACCAGCAATTTTTTGAAGTCAAGATGTTTTTCAAAGATGTCCTGTAGGTGCAGGGACAAGGCGATGGGCTAGTGCATCCCTTCCCCTGCGATGAGGAAGACTTCTGAGCAGACCAACTGGGTCCCCTTGGGTTTGAAGGTATCCCTTGGTACTCTTGAGGCGGTCACAAGCCTGGGCATCCCAACAACCATGTCCCTACTCATGTCTTGTCCACCCGGAGGAGGGAAGGAGCTGCTCTCTTGCTCCTTGGAGGCCCGGAGGACAGCCCCTGGTTTTCATCCCTGAAAGCCTGAGCTGTAGAAAGGTATAAACAACCCGTTTTTTTCTTGCTTGCTGGGGAGAAGGGGAAGGTCTGGAGGACAGCCCCAAATGGTTTATTAATTCATTTGGGTTTGTTGCGGAAGAACAGTGGGCTGAAAGAAGACATCTCTCCCTCTCTGGTTTTAGCCGGTTTCTATTGAAAAGAAATTTTCCCTAGAAACCCATTAATACAATGCGGAGAGTCAGGTTAAAATTACATTCAATCTTGAAATATTGTTTGAAAAGGGGAAATTAGAGTACTTGGTTTAAAAGCTGCAGAAGGAAACGCATTTTTCACATGCCAAAAAAGGGTTTTTCAGCACTATTTCCTGTACTTTTTGATGAATTTGCAACTAGTCTTAATTAACCCCAAACCTGCATTTTTCAGCAAATAAATGGTTCACCTGAGCATGTTTGCAAAGATCCATTTAGGAATTGTAACTGCTTCTGTACGTAGCAAGCAAATTGAAATAATAATTAAAGGCAGAATTAAAAACCGCCTGCGTGCTTCTAATACACAGGGAAAAAAAATCCGTTCGTCTTATGTTAAGTCAACAAAATAGTGGATAATGGAGAACAGTTAATACATTTTCCTGAGTGCTTTTTGATAAAGGCCATCAAAGAGGCTTTTAAGGAAACTCAATAGCCAAAGGGGGATTGTCTAACTTCCACGGTGTATTAAAAGCTTATTAAGACAGAGAAAAGAAGAAATGGAATCAAGAGTTCATTCTCAACGTATAAATAATATAATAATAGGACATCCCCCAGAGTCCGTCTGAGGATGAAAGTCTTTTATTAACGGTGCAAGGGGAAAAGGGCGAACAGTCAAGTGGAAAAATTTTGCAGGCAATAGAAAATAATAACGGCTGGCCGGGGCTAGTAAAAGCTGCGAGGGGACCTCGTGAAGGTACGCTAACGAAGAGCCTGCCAGCGGGGTCAAGGAAACGACAGGCAGTGAAAAGCCACGCACATTAGAAAATGTCACTTGAACTTTTCATACACTTTGGTGGGTTTTAAATGAGCCTTAGGAGAGAGAGAAAAAAAAAAAAGAGAAGACATCCCCACGGTGTAATGATGAGCAGATGAAGAAATGCTGTCTCGGCACTCAGAGGTGGCACAGGCAGGAGAGACTGCATTGGGCAGGGGGATAAGAAACCACAGAATACAGAAAAAAATCCCTTTAGGGAGTAGCGTAGTGCTGTAAGTTTAGTCCTGGCCACTACTCCTCGGGACAGACAGACGAGATTGAAGTCTGCCCAAAGCCGTTCAGTAAAACCGCGAAAGGCACGAAGGGCGTTTTACAATGAAGAGGGATAGTCGAGGCTGAAGAGGAAAGAAAGATGGAGAAAGCCGAAGGGAGCATTGCCATCATCATAAAACCACATGTTTTTAATGGAAAACCCCCTTTAAATAAGCCCCTCTTCCAAAGTTAGTTTAGATAAGATTGAACACAATAAGAGCAAGAAGCTGTGATGCCGCAGGGCACCGAGCATCGCCCACAAGCTGAGGGGAAGGGGAAATTCTCCCAGAGTGGGGCTAAAGCAAACCAGACTGGGGGTTTCTTCCACCTTGGTCTGAAATCCCACAGGCAGGACACGGAGCCGGGCACGCGCTCTGCCCGCTCCCGCCTGGCAAATCCTCTCCTCCTCATCTTGTTTTCTAATGTAATAGTTTGCATTTTCAGTCCGCCCATGTATCATTTCTAGATGGGCCAGGGCACTTATTCCCTGTTGGTTTATTCATTATTAGAAAGCTTCTCAGTTTTCCTTTAACATCATTCGGGTCTGATTTGATTTACAGAGTGAGTCCAGCGCTGAGTTCATATTTCTGAGAAAGGAGTGATAATGAGATGATGGTCACGCAGCCTGGAGGGAGACAGGCGAGAGGAGATGCCTGGAGAAGGGAAAGGGCAAGCGATGGGTGGAAAGGCGCCAGTGTCAGCATAACCGCCAGCGGCCGAACCCCACGGTCCAGCCTCTCCTGCCTCCGCCCGGCCTTGGAGGCTCACTCCCTGCGAAGCATCTTTAGCAGGACCAGGGTCAAGCCTGGGACATTTTTTTTTTGCCCCTGTCGTTTGTGGAGGAATTAATCAGAAAATTGCAGCCCGCCAGGCTTTAAGGTTGGAGCTAAATCCCTTTAAATCGGTGTCACTGAGCTCCCATCCACCGGTTATTTAAATAATGGCTTGATTTTTTTTTTATTTTATTTGGTTCTAGTCTTCAGAAGAAAAAAAAAAAAAGAAAAAAAGAAAAAGCTCTGGATTTTGTTTCAGATCAGATGTCAAATGCCACGAAACGTAAACCTGGATTACATCTCCTTGTCAGCTACGCAGGTAGGTGAGGGCGGGCACTGCCCCGCACGCAGGGGAAAACCAGCCTGGTAAACACACGTGGGATCGCCAGGAGGAAAGACAAGGGAGGAAGACAAGCCTGTCGCCATCTCTTCTCTATTAAAATTCACGTCAAGGCTGATTTCAGTCTTCTTGTGGTGGGTGAAGGGCAAAAAGGTACCGCAAGGCTGTAGAGGGGTAACTTCAGACGGTGTGGTTTTGGTGGCCCTCTGGTGAGCCGTAACTGCACCTTAGAAATAAGGGTCTAGGGGAGAAAACCAACAGTATTTTGTGACGTTACGAAGGAGAAAGCGCCTGGCAGGACTCCTCCTTCACTGCTCTTCGCCCCCACATCCCATGGAAGGAACAGGCTGTGGCTGCCTGGCGGCTGGGTGGTGGTGGGGCTGCAGAAGGCGCTAAATGGAGGGGACACCATCACTGTCACATGCAGTTCAGTGGTTGCAGACCAGGCTGAAAGTCTTGGGGGCTGGAAAGCCAGGACAATCTGGAACTCCTTGAAGAGCTCATGAGCAGAGGCAACCCCGCAAGCTACTGAGTTGCACAAGTTCACTGATAGAATCATAGAACGGTTTGGGTTAGAAGGGACCTTGAAGATCATCTCGTTCCGCTCTCTGCCCTGGGCAGGGACACCTCCCACCAGCCCAGGTTGCTCCAAGCCCGGTCCAACCTGGCCTTGAACACCTCCAGGGATGGGGCAGCCACAGCTTCTTGGGGCAACCTGCCCCAGGGGATCACCACCCTCACAGCAAAGAATTTCTTCCTCATATCTCATCTAAATCTCCCCTCTTCCAGTTTGAAGCCATTCCCCCTCGTCCTATCACTACATGCCCTTGTATAAAGACCCTCCCCAGCTCTCCTGTAGTCCCACTTCAGATACCGGAAAGCTGCTATAAGGTCTCCCCAGAACCTTCTCTTCTCCAGGCTGAACACCCCCAACTCTCTCAACCTGTCCTCCCAGCAGAGGGGCTCCAGCCCTCAGACCCTCCTCTGGACCCGCTCCAACAGGTCCATATCCTTGTTATGTTCGGGCCCCAGAGCCGGACACAGTATTCCAGTAGGGTCTCATCTGGCAGTGAGACCTGGTACCAAAAGCCTCCTTTGGGTGCTTTCAGTTGCCTGGTAAAGTCCTCCACCCTCTGTTTATTACATGGCAAGATGCTTAAATGTAGGTGCAGTGCATATGCCCCCTCCCAGCTCATTTCCTGCAGCAAGCCGAAAGAGATGCCAGTTCAGATAGGGTTGTGGGTGGAGGTGTGGGCTAATGAGAAGACCTCCTAGGCAGCAGCAGCAGGAGGGGGCGGGGGGTGCAGGTAGGCGCTGGCAGAGAAGAGGAAGAGAAGGTAATGCAAAACATCAAGATCAAAGATAAGGCTGAGATGGAAACGCGAGAGCAGCATCCCCTCCTCGGTCACACTCACGAGGCTCCAAGGTGGTCTAACCCAGCAGGGTGGCGGATGCAGGCAAAGAGCATCCCTGGGGACCCCTCAGTGATGGGTCTGGTGAGAAAGCGTTTGCATTTAAACTGCTGGACCTATTGCTTCTCCTCTGTCAGGACTTAATGCGTGGCAGGATATTTATTTCAGGCTTCGGCTGGATTCAGTGTCATCCCTTGTTAAAATATTGGTGATGCTTCTTGCCTTGGGACTCAAAGGTCTGGCCCCTGGTCTATAATTTCAGGGGCCTGCCCGGGCAGTGGGAGTGGATGGATGATTAATCCTCCCTTTCTCAGCTCGCAGACCTAAGGGATCATCTCTGACAGATGTTTGTCTAACCTTAAATCTGCCAGGAAGGAGATACCGGTCCTCCCCCGGAGACCTGCCTCACTGGTGCCGCACGTTCCTACTGGTAGAAAGCTTTTAGTGACGTCCAACCCAAACCTGCGCTACAGCGAATTAAGTGTTTCTATTCTCATCCTTTCTCCAGTGACTTCACAGTGCAATTGATTACCATCCAGTTTATAATTAAACTTTGCCTGACAGTGGACTGTTTTCACAACTTCTACTTTCCAGACTAAACAAACCCCGCTTGTTTAACATTTCCTAATAAGCGATGGTTACTGAACCTCATCTTATTATTTGTGCTTCTCCTCCGGACTTCCTCCAGCTCATCAACATCTTTCCTAACCCACCGGCCCAGAGCCGGCAGGGCGTTCCAGTCCCAAACTGGGGCTGAGAAGAACAACGTACCCCGTGTCTCCCACGGCTCGGGCTCCTGCAAACACATCACTATGGGGCACACGGCTTCTTGCAAAGGCCCCCCACCCTTTCCACCTTGCACCCTTAAGCACTGGTGAGCCCTCCCAGCTCGGAGCCAGCCCCGTGTTTCACACGGCTGTTGTCTCTTCCTCCAGCAGAGCTGTTAATGACAATATCGACTGCAGCC
>NW_009647569.1:598012-612863 GCF_000708025.1 Charadrius vociferus | reverse complement strand
CCAGAGGGGGAGACTCCCCCACCTCTCTGGGCAGTCTGTGCCACTGCTCTGCCACCCTCACAGCAGAGAAGTTCCTCCTCAGGTGGAGATGGAACTTCCTATGTTCACGTTTGTGCCCGTTCCCTCTTGTCCTGTCACTGGGCACCACTGGAAACAGACTGCTCCAGGGGCACTTTCAGAGCTGGTTGGGCGTTTGCTTTCTGCTGAATTCCCCTAAGAAATTTTTCTCAGTGTACCACTGCAAAATCTCGCTTGGGAGAAGATAAGTGTGTTGTCACATCCCGCTGCAGGAGCTCCTCGCTGCCTGCCCAGCCCAGTTAGCTGTAGCAGGGACTGTTCGGGGCAGGAAACCTCAGAGCAGCAGCGAGACCGCCGGGAAAGAGGGGTGAAAAGTGAGCAGTCAGGGAATATTTGTGTGAATAAAGCTGAGGTCACGCTCGTGGGCTCGTGTTATCAGTTTGGGGTTTTATCTAGCTATTTGCTGTGTGGGTTCCCGAGGTGAGCGGGTTCTCAGCTCCCAGCTGGGATGCCTTGGCTGAAATGTCACCTGCGGGGCTGAACCATGGTGAGGAGGAGCATGGAGCCACATAGGAACATGGCAAAAACTGTACCCTGGGCTAAGAGAGAGCACAGCCCGCTCCAGCTTTGGATGTGGAATGTGGCGGCATCCTGGCACAGCCCGGGTTTGCTGGCAATTAAAAATCCCACCAACACTGGGGAGAGGCTGAGGATGCTCTCACTTGCAGCGTGTTGCTCCAACCTGAGTTAAACCAGAGTCCAACTGGTCTCTGGTGAACAGGGAGTGAGGGAGTATTAACAAATACCTTTATTTTGCAGGAGCTGTATGTCGACAGTCTCCTGTATCCACTGCAGCTTGGGGTGGCTGAACAAAGAGCCACTGGCTCTATTTTTACTAATAAAACCTGCCCAAACCGGACAGCATGTCATGCACTCAGCTAGTGGTCACAAGTTTTAAAATATCCCTGCCAAATAGTTTTGCGGGCACCTGCGCTGCTCCAAACCAACAGTTTTTAATTTGTCTGTGCGGTTCAGGACGGCTCCAGGCTGGAGGGGCAGCGACAGGGAGAGGGGGGGTGGCCAATTCTGCCAGATCGCCCTGGGGAGCTGGCCCCCTCTCTGCGCGATTCTGTGTTTAATGTATAAATTTAGCTCTGCTTTGCCTCTTGTGTAATTCCGTTTGTCTGGCAGCAGGCTGGCAGGCTGCCCGGGCGCTGTGAAACACGCGCGCCATGCGACAAGAAACACCTTGGGCAGACAGCAGGTCTGGAGCCCATCCCATCCCATCCCATCCCATCCCATCCCATCCCATCCCATCCCATCTCATCTCATCTCATCTCATCTCATCTCATCTCATCTCATCCCATCCCATCCCATCCCATCCCATGTCATCCCATCCCATCTCATCCCATCCCATCCCATCCCATCCCATCCCATCCCATCCCATCCTATGTCATCCCATCCCATCCCATCCTCCTCCTTGATGGGGAGGAAGGAACCAGCAAAGCTATGGCTCTGCAAGCTTGGCTCTGAGCTTGAGGAAGCTCATGTGCTGAGGACATAGGGAAGCAAGACCCTGCTCCAGCTAGGGTGGGATGTCCAGGGGAGACTACCTGCTCCAGTTCCTGCTTGCAGTGTGGCAGTGTCTCTCTGCTTTCCCCCTGCCCTGCTGTCCAAGCCCTTGGACATGTTGAGAGGATGTGGGGCAGTAGCACGTGGCAGAGGGACAGGGTGAGGAGGTGGCTCTCTGCCCATCCTGCTCATGGACGGAGAACGGGAAGGTTAGGTTAACGGTTGGACTTGATGATCTTAAAGGTCTCTTCCAACCAAAACGATGTTATGATTCTATGATTCTGTGATTCTATGATCTTCCCAAAGAGAAAAGGGGCTTCTGAGAGGCTCCAGGTCAGTAGGGGTCTGACCTTGAGGTGTGCAGGGGTTTGGGCTGCCATGGGTAAGGAAGTTTCTTCCCACCCCCCTCTGGCTGCTTGACCACTCACCCCATAGGGTGCTGCCAGCCCCAAGTCTCCAAGAGACCATGGGGACTGACTTTCCCATGTGAGTACCAGGGTTAGTGATGGGCGCGGAGCAAACCCAGGGTGCTTCTGCTGTCCTCAGAGCAAAAAGAACTTACGAAATCCATGAGGACACACGAATCGCAGATACTTGTGTTTACAAACCAGATCTGGATGAACTCCAGTACCCAAATCCTCGTGGCGCCCAGCACGGCTGCCCGGAGCCCGTGGAGGATCCAGTCCCTGGATGCTGCAGGGGACCACATCAGGGTGGACCCAGACCTGCCCGCCCAGGTCTCAGCCCACAACCGCTAGTGGCAGCCCCAGCCACACAGAGATTAGTGCTACAGACGCAGTCTTAAATCTAAAATCATTTATTCTGGGTTATTTTTCCTTCGTTTCCCCTGTGTTTTCAAGGTTCGCTCCCCCGCCAGCAAGGCTCAGATTCGGGTCGACGCACAGTCCCCATGTCCTCCACGGTGGGCATGGGACCCACAAACTCACGTCACAAGTGGCTCACCCGCGACCCGGCGTCTCCAGATTACCAAGGGCTGAGCTAATGCCCAAAAGCTTCCAGACAAGCGGCTTTCTCAGGAAGCGCCGTCCTGGAAAATGCAGCCAGAGAGAAAATAAACCCCCCCGAGCCACCGGAAAAAAAAAAAGACCCAAACCTGCAATTTCTTCCTTGCTGTCTGGAAAGGGCTGGGGCTGCATTTTCCAAAAGGTTCAAACACAGGGTAGGGGTGTTATTTTAGCGAAGGGGTCAGCCCCTACAGACCTCCCGACAAACGGAGGCGTCCCCGAGTCCTGTTTGTGCAGACGCAGTGCCGGGCTGGGCTCCGGGCCACGTCCTCCTCCCGCAGGGATGGGGACGGGGACGGACGGCAGAGGGTTTTGGAAAAAATGTGCGTGGGGGGAGTGGAAAAGAGGCTGTTCTGCAGGTGGTGCTGAGTTATTCCAGATGTGGAGCCGCAAACACAATGGCAAATGAATGGAATTATTTCCTCCCCTCCTCCCCCCAAAAACTGGTAATTAAGGCTGGGGGTTACTGGGGGGTGGGTAGAGCAGGAAGCTGTGGATTTTGTCATAGAATCACGGAATGGTTTGCGTTGGAAGGGACCTTGAAGATCACCCAGTGCCACCCCCTGCCCTGGGCAGGGACACCTCCCCCCAGCCCAGGTTGCTCCAAGCCCCGTCCAACCTGGCCTTGAACACCTCCAGGGATGGGGCAGCCACAGCTTCTCGGGGCAACCTGCCCCAGGGGATCACCACCCTCACAGGGAAACATTTCTTTGGCTCAGCCTTGTGAGAAACAGCTTTAAAAGTAAATAATTGCCCTCTCCGGGTACTAAGGCAGGATGAGGAGACCTCATTGTTTGACACTCATTCAGCAACCGTAAGCGCGAAGCATCGGGGCTCTGCTCGCTGCCTTGTCTCGTTCAGCGGTTGACAAAGGCATCCAGCGGGTCATTAACTCGAATTTCCCCATCAGTTTTTGCTACCAGAAGGACCATCTATTATTGTTACACAGGAAACCTTGCCCACAGGTCGCTCCAGCGCACCGTTATTTTACCGTGCGTAATCAAGCCTCCCACAGGAGAGCTTTGCTCTCTCGGTTTGGTGCCTGGAGCGTGTTTGCTTAATGGCCCTCTTTCAACACCGGATCACTTTTCTCTCGTGTCTTCCCTGGCACAGCCTGGGTCCAACTGATGGGTACAGAAGTGTCCAGGACAGTGGTGGATGTCGAGGAGAGAAAGCGGTTTTGGATTGATTGGCTCATTGCACTGCTCGTACCCCTCATGGGGAAGAGTGTCAGCAGGGGTACCTTGACTCTACAACTTAGGTGTCTCTGGGGGCTCTTGTTGGAGTCTGTGGAGAGCCACCTGCACCTCTAACACCCCTCTGTTAGATGTCTCGGTGTCATCTCCAGACAGGCCTCTGACCCTCCAGCGCTGCTTGCTTCTCCTGCTGGGCCACCACTGCCGCCAGCAAAGGTGCTGAGGACAACTAGCTCCGACTTTCACACCCAACTTGAAGATGCTGAAGTTCAGGCAACTGAATGATCACTTTTGGTGACGGGTCTGTTTTGAAGCCGCGACCTCAGCTGTAACCAGCCTTCCTACTGAGGCTGGCCTCGCGGCCACAGTCCCCTTCCTGCCGGAGCATTGATGGACGGAGAAGGAGGTGACCAAGATCCTGAGGGACACTATCTCCTGCTGCTTTCCCACCTCTCCAGGCTAGCTGCCAGCTTCCAAGGAGGTGGTTCATGCTTTGGCATCGCAGGACCAGAGCTCAGATTGAGCACGTGTGTTACGCCACAGCTGTTTTTAGCCCCCTCATCCAAGTTTTTCATCCAAGACCTTGATAATTATCTGAGAGTACACAGAGCTGCTGATCTTATCGTTGGTGGGACGTACATCTGTGCAGAAGGTCGCAGTGACCACTGCTCGCCAGGGGATATTTTGGCCAGGAGCACATGGGGAAGCCTCCTTTGCCCTGGGTGAGCAGGGGAGCCCTGAGCATCTTTCCTCTAGGAAACCTGCAGCCCCTTCTTGGTGACTTTTACCAAAAATACTCCTTTCTGCATGCCCCAATGCTCCCTCCTACCTTCTTATCAAAAGAGAATTTGGGGGGAAATAATTGCTTTCAGTGGAATTTTTAGTGGATTTTTAAGGATTGACTACACGAAGAAACCCGAAGTTTCTGGAATAAAAAAGTGGGCAGGTTTGAATATGGGAAGGGACAGGAAGGGGGAGGGGAAGGGGAAGGGGAAGGGGAAGGGGAAGGGGAAGGGGAAGGGGAAGGGGAAGGGGAAGGGGAAGGAGCAATCCTAGCTAGAGCTGATGGCACGTAGATGAAAGCTTTTTAGTTCATGGAGACTTCCAGTGTTTCTCCATCTCCTGCAGGCTCTGCCCCCTTCCTTAATCACCTGAAGCCTCCTCGTAGCCTTGCTTCCAGCAAGACCCAGCGTTACAGACCCCAGAGCCCAGCCAGGGCTGGGATTTCTGGACCCCAATACCGACCGCTTGACCTGTGAAACAGGACAGGAGATGTTGGTTGGAGACTGCCTGTGCCCGTGCAACCACAGGAGCCTTCAGGGAAGTTTGGAAGCAGCTTCCAAGCAGAAGAAGATGCTGCTGCAGGACACAGCAGGGCTAGAAAGAGCCGTGGAGGTGCAGGTCAGCCCTCCTGGGTGGTGGCAGAGCCCTGTGCGGGGAGGAGAGGGTGCCCAGCTAGAAAACTGCCCTCTCCCAGGAGGAACCAGCGCCGCTGGGGTGTCTGCCAGTAAACCCAAGAACGAGGGAAGGTTTCCTGACTCCTGCCAGCTCTCTGCTTGACAGGAGACAGGGCGGTTTGTCCTTCATTTCCATGACACTGATGGATGACCTCAGCTTCTGCAGAGGGAGGGAAGGAGAAGAACTGCCTACGGTGAAGGTCCCCGGTGCCAAGACCTCATCACTCCTGGCAAACACAGATATATCCTGTCACAAGGAAACATCTCTGCTTTCCAGAGTCTGCAAAAGCCCTGTTTGCCGGGAGGCGGAGTGAGCAACAATGCTAAATTGAGTGTGTGTGTGGGGGGGAGGCGGGCGGGACATGAGCATGGAAGTATTTGGCATAAGGCACCGAGCCCTTATCATAACCCTGATGAGGTTGGTACGCGTTCAGCTTTCTGGCGTGCTGAGAAGTTCTTTCCTGAACTGTTTTTGACTTGTAGAAGACTGGGAATCCTTCCAAGCTAGGACCTGGGGACCTCAGTTCCCCTGGAGCAAAATGATAGTTAAAAGGCTGCAGCGGGGGGCGTCTTGTTGATTTATTTTTTTTTCTGTTGGTTTTGTTTGGTTTTTTTTTTCTTTTGTTGCCCTGGGGTTTTGTGTTAAATCCTCTCCAGGCATGCAAAGAACAATAATATTTTGGGAACGCCCATCGGGGAAACATTGGCTGTACCCTGGCTTGCTTCAGGTTTGGAGTTGCTCCATTAAAGCGACTGAAGTCAAACGAGACTGTTTCCACTGACTTACACAGAGGAGAAGCTGGAAGCCCGGCTGCCTTGTAAGTGAATGTAAAAAAAATGCAAGTTTTACAGGAAAAAAAAAAAAAAAGAAGTTACAAATGTCAGGGCGGCTCTTGTCTCTCTGCCTGCTCCGAAATCACTGGTAAATGCAGGAGCCCACGGATTGCATGGGAAGCCCCGGGGAGGCCCCCCATCCCGTGGGATGCAAAGCCCGCTGTGAAATATGGGGGAGCAAACCGGCTCTCCCCGCCGCAGCGTGCGGCCAGCCGAGCCACGGTCCGGCTTTTTCGGGTGCCGGATTCGCTACCGCACCAAGGGCACGTGCAAAACAGACCCCGTGGGACCCGGCAGCCGGTGGAGACACCCCATCCCTGGGGAGGCTTTGGGACAGGCAGCGTCGGTGGCGGAGGGCCGAGGGGCTGAGCCGAGCCCGGGGGAAGCTTTGGTGACCGGAGAGTTGCGAAACAGTTTCCTGTTTACTTGTCTCCTACTTTTTTTTCTCGGTTAACTACGGGCTCTACCCACTAAACTGTTGCTTTTACCAGTCGTGCAGGGGAAAGCCCCGTACCCTGCCAACCCCGTCACCCCAGACCCTATTCCCCCCGTCCTCAGGGATGCTGAGGACGCGGCGGCACGCACATGCCCGTCCTCAGCATCCCTGCACCGTCCGCTTGCAGCTGGAAAAGACCGTCCTCCGGGGTCCCTAATGGCATTTAATCCTTTGAGTTGATTAAAATAGTATATTACCCAGAAGACTTGGGCGTAATGGGAATAATAGATATACGCAGGGTGTAATTGCGTGGCGAGCGGGACTTCGCTAAATGAGCTGTAATCCGCTGTTCTGCTGTAGAGGGGAAGGATTAGAGCATTTTTATTTTTAATTTTTTTTTTTTTTTGGAGGTTGAAAACCTCAGCTCTGAGGAAGCGATCCCCAGCTGGGGCAAAACACTGGAACTCGGTGGGTTTCTTATTTCTGCTGCGGGGAGCGGAGGCTATTTTAAACCAGGTTGGCTGACGAGGGTGAGGTGCCCTCTCCGTGCTTGCTAGCTTGGGGTTCCTGGGGGGAGAGCAGATGTGGTCGGGCTGTGCCCTGCGTTGCACTGGACCAAGCGTTTCGTGACGGCTCAGAAGGGAGGGAAGTGTAGAGGTTTCCATTTCACCACCCCCCGGGAGAGCGTGGCTCTGCAGAGGCTCCCCGGAGGGAGCAAAAAGGACTGGTTTGCCTTATGTTGTAGGTTGGGGAAACTGAGGCAGGGTGAGCTGGGTGAGGTTGCAGGATAGGGTTAACCAGGGGACCATACCCATCCCTGCAGCATCCCCGTTCCACGTCAGGATGAGCCTCCAGCACTCACCACGCTGCTGGAGGGACCCATTGCCACCTCAACGGAGGTCCCTCAGCCACAGGAGGGGCAGACCCTGGTGTATCCAGCAAAGCACGGACCCATCTGGCTGCACAGGGACAGGCAACGAAGATCTTTGCTCTTTTCCCTTCCTCCTGTTGCTTTTTCCTCTGTAATATGCCCCATGGATGAGTGAAGATCTGGCAGAAGCCCTGCGTTGGCTTTGCTAGACCTCATCTCTTTGGGCCATGAAAGCCATCAGCTTCTCTGGCTACAAGTATCTGCTAAACTGGTACTGATAAACACTGTCCGCCTGGCCAACCCCGAAGCACAAGAGAGGGTTAAGGAAAACTTGAGATTTATTTTTTTTTACTATTTACTTTATTTAAGGCTTTGAGCCTTAAACATTTATGCGTTTGTTTGGGTTTTGGTTCTGAGCCCTCCCATGTCACAGAAAAGGGCCCCGAACTAAAAACCAAACAAACTCCAAAGCTGAAGGTCTAGTGAGATCGCAGCTTCCAGCAAAGCCAGGAGGGCTGAGGTAGCCACGCAGTGGCTAGTGGAGGTCCCCCAGCCTCAAGGGTGGGCAGCACTCTGGCTTTAGCAGACCAGAGCATCTGTGCATGGATATTTTTTTGCAGGTGGGGGGAAAAGCTAGCTGCGAGGGACTTTTTGGAGAGGCGGTGGTTCCACGGCCCTCAGTGCCCGTTCATGGGATGCTGTCAGAGGAGGATGGTGGTGGCCCTTGCTAGCACCAGGAGGCAGCTCTCCCCAGGGACAGGGATGTTCCTTCTGCCCTTGAAGGGTATAATCAGCCCTACAGCACCCAAAAGTTCTCCTTGTCAAGCGCTCAGCCCTGTTTTTGCGTGGAGACGGCTGAAAGAGTGGTGTGGTGGTGATGTCCACCCAGAGGAAGGACATCAGCCATACCCCAGCCACGCTGAACCCCCCATGGTCCTGTTGTAGGGCACTGGCTGTAGCCAGGAGCTGATGCTGAGGAGTGCGGAGGGGGAACAGCAAAACCTCAAGCTAGTTGCTTTTATTGCTTCTTTATATGGCAATGTTCCCTCATCCTGCGCTGGGAGCTCCCAGGGCTCTTCCTCCCCGTCCCTCCTTCGTGTCCCACTCTGCTAGGAGCACCGAGGTTTTACAGCCTCCTCTGCGGGGCACGGAGCAGGATGGGCCCTCTGAAAGTCCCATCTGGAGGGTGATCCCCCATCCCAGGCTCTGGTGGCCCTCGTGGCCGGGCTGCGCGGTGGCTCTGTGGCTGCGTGCCCTGGACATGACTCTTGGGATGGCTCTGCAGCAAAACAGGACGTGCAGAAATCCCCAAGGTTGCTCGCAAGACTCCCGTCCCCTCCCATTGAGCTTTACTCTGGATTTTATGTTCCCTTTCCCTAAATAAAGCAAAAGTTCTCGTTTTTAGAAACCCACTCATTTGTCCCAGTAATTCTCCTGCCGCCTCCCCACTGGGGACTTTTCCTTCTGTCAAAGGTACCACTGCCTCCAGAGCCAAGCAAAAGGCAGAGTTTTGTGGCTGAAGCAGCTCTTTCGTGGGTCTCCAGCTGCTTATCCTCCATTAGCAACACCGTGCGCTCACGTCTGCCCGAATGCTGCCTGTCCCAAGGTGCATCTCTTGCTCAGATGTCTTGCCAAGCTCTAGGGATTGCCCTTAAACTCCCTAATCTTGGGGCTATTTGACCACACGTCTCGGTCAAACTATGCTGGGATGAAGGAAGAGCTGGTACAGGCGAGCTGCCACCCAAGGCAGAGGTGCCACGAAGGTTCTACAGGGGGATTGGAACATCTCTCTGATGAGGACAGGCTGAGGGATGTGGGGCTGTTCAGTCTGGAGAAGAGAAGACTGAGGGGGGATCTCATCAATGCTGATAAATCCTTCAAGGGAGGTGCCGGGGGGATGGGAACAGTCTGTTTCCAGCGGTGCCCAGTGACAGGACAAGAGGGAACGGGCACAAAGGTGACCATCGGCAGTTCCATCTCCACCTGAGGAGGGCCTTCTCTGCTGTGAGGGCGGCAGAGCAGTGGCACAGGCTGCCCAGAGAGGTGGGTGTGTCTCCCCCTCTGGAGGCATTCCAAACCCACCCGAAAGTGGCCCATAGACTCAGGTCCTTTAAGAAAAGGGAAGGAACAGCGCTGTGTGAGGTTACACAAACCTTTCTCTTTAAGAAATGGAGCTAAAACCATCTAGGCACCAGGGGCAGCTTCCTCAGGAGGCTGTGCCTCCCAAGTCACATCTGAAACATTGTGAAATTGTCCCAAAACTTACAGCACCCTTGTGGTGGGAGGGGGATGTTCTTCCCAGCCATGGTCCCCAGGGTGGGCACTGAGGTGTCCACCATCAAGCTCTCCAAAAGACCCTGGGCAGGGGATTGAGCTGAGCTGCTGCGGCCTGGGCAGGCTGTGCCAAGTCTCTGTCCTCTGTTGTGGTGGCTTTGATATGGTTCCTCCCATCGGGCCTGGGTGGCCTGAACTCAGCTGTGGCATCAGCTGCGGTGAACATGACAAGGACATCAGGTCTAGAGAGAGAGGATGCAACATGCTCCTCTTCCCTGCCCTTCCACAGAAGTCCTCTAAAATGATCACAGAATCCCAGACTGGTGGGGGTTGGAAGGGCCCTCTGGAGCTCCCCCATCCCACCCCCACCAGAGCAGGGGCACCTCCAGCAGTGGCACAGGACGGCGTCCAGGCGGGTTTGGGATGGCTCCAGAGGGGGAGACTCCCCCACCTCTCTGGGCAGCCTGTGCCACTGCTCTGCCGCCCTCACAGCAGAGAAGGCCCTCCTCAGGTGGAGATGGAACTGCCCATGGTCACCTTTGTGCCCGTTCCCTCTTGTCCTGTCACTGGGCACCACTGTGATGGGAGAGGGCCACAACACGGCCAGGCTCCATCTCACGCACTCCAGCGATGAGGAACATCAGATCATCCCTGCCTACTAGCCCCGATCAGCCTTTCCCAAAGTTCCTAAATCAATCCAGGGAGGCTGGCCTTGTACAGCTCCTCCGGTAACGCCAGCCAGGTGATCTCTGCTTTCCATACAAATGCCCTTCTTCAAGCTGCTGGCAGGAGAGGCTTTTCGTGTCCCTGATTAGAATTGCAAGAGAGGATGGCACTTGACAGTATGCAGTAAAGAGCTGTGTTTATCCTCTATAATTGCTGCGTGCTCCTCTGCCTCCCGCTGAACCACATCATCCAATTTTGGGCTGAGTCTCGGAAACCGCAGGGCTGAGTTAAGTTTTCCATGAACTCTGCGAACGGGAAGGAAATTTATTTCTGATGGCAGATTTGTCCTGCTGCCCCGGGGATTTGGGGGCTGATGCGCCCTTTAGGGTCACTTTAAGGATGCTGTTGGCAAAGTGGACTCTGCATCACCGTGTATCTAGCCTGGAGATGGGCCAGGAGGGAGAGGGGACAGACACCTGGGATGCAGAGGCAGTGCTGTGGGCTCAGATATGACTTAGATGAAACCTGGTTTAGTCTATTTGCAAGAACATATTTCAGTCAGACACTCTACAGCTCTCCCAGGAGAGGGGGAGTGATAATTCCCAGCCATCCGCCACCTAGAACTAAGCAAAACTTTTTTAACGGCAAAAGCCTTTTAAGAAAACCATCTGCACGACACCAAGCCCCGAAGTCTAACCTGCTGGAGCTCACAACAAGCTGTCAGCACAGGTTGAACAAGCTTCATTTGGCAAAGTGCTCCCGCAGCTCTCCGCCAGCTGCCGGAACGGCTTACCCAACCCAAAGCATCTTCTGGCTCACAGGACTTCCAGCAAACGCAAACACTGGCGTCTCAGCTGCATTCCCTCTCCCGCGGCCTCAGGAAGGAGGTCCAGAGGTCTCTCCGTGGCCGGCCAGAGCAGATCAAGGCTCTGCGTATCATCTCCCCTCCCGTGCATTGCAGCCAACTGGTGTCAGCTGCTAAACTGAGCCTGAGAGCTCGTTTCGTTAAGCCCCTTCCCACAGAAACCATCTGGGCTGCGGTTTCTGCACCGAGAATTGGGGAACCCCCACCTCGCCAATACTTTTTCTCAGTGGTGAACACCCGTACTGCTAAAGGTAGTTTTGGGAGGTTTATTTTTCACATTAAAAGAAGTCAGTTCCAGCTTCCAGCTACTGCTGCTTCTACCCTTTCTGGGCTTCTTGATCAGTACGTCCTTCACTATTTCAATGCTGCAATCATAGAATCATAGAATGCTTTAGGTTGGAAGGGACCTTGAAGGTCATCGAGTTCCAACCCCCCTGCCATAGGGGGGTTCAAGTCAGTCTTGATCCCTGTGGTGCGCAGAGCAGCCTGGGCTTCTCAGGTTGGGGTTTCTGGGCTGGGGATGGGGTTTTTGGTGTCTCCCCTCCAGCTTCTCCAATCTTCTGCACCCTACAGGACCCTGCTTGTCCTCTTCCCAGTCCCCCAGTATTGATCTGCTCCATCCTTATTGCCCCCCCGGGTGCTGGCAGGATGGGGAGAGCTCAGCTTCTGGGCAGGGCAGCACTTCTCTGCCACCAAAGGGGGTCCCCTCACAGAGGGGCTGAAGACAGAGGGGGGAGATAAAATGTTTTCAGATGTTCTCTTGGGTTGGCTGATGGAGACAGATGGGATTTGGCTTTTCCTTATGGGGATAGCTCAATCCCAGCAGTTTTTTGTGCAGAATGAGATGCCGAGCGGGTAACCAGCAATTAGTGGGCAGGGTGCTGGCCTGGGAACGCAGACCCAGCCCGAGTTCACCTCCTGCCTCAGCTGAACGAGGGATACTATTTTGGGATGGATCATTTTCTGGGGATCTCTAAATGAAAGGGTGAGTTCCATCACCCCTCAGAGGGAAAACAAGCTTTGAAAGCTTAAAGACGTTTATGAAAACATTCCTCGGTTTCTGGTGAGCTCAGGAGCTGCTGAGCTTTGCGGTGAGACCAGATGCCTTCCCAAAGGATGCTCTCCCCCATCGTGTTCCACGTTCTTCCAGAAGGGACCTGCTGCCACACAGAGACCCCCCTGGGGAGGTTGTGGGCTTCCTGCACTATCCTAAAAAACGTCCTCAAGGCCAAGGGGGTTGGTGGTCTGGCATGTGGGGATGGACCAGCCCTAGCTTAGACACGGTCCCCACCTCTCATTCGCAGCAGGAGTCCCCTCAGCAAAGCCGACGACTGCTCAGTGCAGGTCAGATTAAAATAATCGCAGGGATCCCTCCCGGCCCCGGGCTTTTGCAGACAACGTGACTAATCCCCCAACGCACATGCGACCCATTTTTACTCCAGGTGTGCCACTCTCCCTGCCCACGCAGAGCCCCCGTGCCCTTCCTCCGAGGTGCCAGCCCCGCGGCAAAGCCACCCGCGGCCCAGCTGAGGGCAAAGCCCTGGTCCTGCAACGGTCCTGGTCCTCTCCAAAGCCCCGGACCCGCAACGTATGTGGAGGAGCTTCGCTCGTAACTCCTGGATAGAAGCATGCTGCTGCCACCAGCGCCTCTAACAGGATCAGGTGCCATGCTTCGGTGCTAGCTGGGGGACATCGACTCAGTCCAGCGCCTGAAGAGCAAGGTCACGTCACCTTCTTGGGAAGAAGAAAACCCACCTCCGAGTCCAACATCCAGGAGGGAAGGAAACTGGAGAAGACTTGATTTTTCCCTTGAGTCCCTATGGACATCCTGGATGGTGGGAGGTGCCGAGAGGAGACCACAAGGGCTGCTAAGTAGGTCTGGGTGCTTTGAACAAGCCCAACCCAGAGACAGACCACCGCGGTTCAGGAGGCAGCTCGACGCCTGGGAACATGCAGGCACGTTCCCGGGAAAAGCCAACAAAACAGGCCACAGCAGGAAAGCGCCTTCTGCAGCGTTTCCTTGAAGTTCTGGAGACTGAGAGCTCTTCCCAAGTCACTTCAGCCACCCCCTGCTTTATTTTTTTTTTTTTGCCCAGCTCGAGTGACTTGCCTTGATTACTCAGGGGATGAGGACCTCAAACAGACGTTTTTCCATGCCACCATTTCTCTGCAAAATGTTCTCTCCTAATGATCAACTTATTCAGGTTCTCCTCCCAGCCATGGGCAGCAGCAAAAGCACGCTCTTTCTATCACTAGATAGGAAAGAAACAAGGAAAGAAACAAACCCAAATCTGTTGTATTTTTGTTGAGATAGATGTCAACAAACGTTTGGCATTTTTTAGTTTGGTTTTTGGTTTTTTTTCCACAAAGTATCGGTTTTCATGAAAACTGTCAGACTCTAAAATGACTCAGAAGTGAACTCTTCTGCTCTGATCGTATTTCACTCGGGGTATTAGGTTTAACAGCCCAGATCACATAACCTGGCAGATCAAAACCACCTCAGTGTTGACTTTGCCATTATGGTCTCTCCCTCAGGAAAAATGCTCCCTCTTTGTGAGATCGATTTTTCAGTCTGGTTCCAGAGGGGAAAAGCAAACTTCAAAACACCAGCGTTTCTCACAAGGCAGCGATTTCTTTTTCCAATCAGTCCTGAATAATAATGATCAGAAAAATCTTTAGTTAAAAAAAAAAAAGAAAATACGAGCCAACATGGAGCGCTCGTCCCCTCCCCCTTTATTTAAAAAGGTTTTAATTCCGTTCTTCGGCCTCTCTCTCCTCACAGAGCTCAAGTTCCTTTTTCTTTTCTTTCTTTCTTTTTTTTTTTTTTTTTTGTTTAAAGCTGGTTGTCATTTCCTCTTCAAAACGCGGTTGCAATGAGGAACGGGGCTGTTACGAAAATACCATTTTTCGCCTTCCTCTTCCCCGGTTAGAGAGGCACTGCCTCGCCGTAGAGCTTTCGCTCGCCCTGCGTGCCAGAAGGCTCCAACCCCCCCTCCTCTTCGGGAACCACCTGCAAACCTTTATCCCAAATAAACCCCAAAAAGAAATGCTCGAGAGCTTCATGGGAGCTGCTCGAGAAGCAGCCAGAGGTGGAGGACCCAGGGATGGATGGTGGGTTGTAAGGCAGCCAAGAGCTGGCAGAGCAAGAGAGGAGCCGGCAGGGTTGGGGACGTCGGGGTAGCGGGGGACACCTGCGATGACTCCCGCCGGCGCTGGCACCGAGACCGGCGACTGGGTGACCCTTTGTGCCAGAGCTCGCAAAGCCCTCCTTGAGCGATGGGGATGGAGGCATCACCCGGGGCTGGGTCTGCAGGCAGGTGGGTAACTCTGGACCCCACCGCGTGGCTCAGCATCCCTGCAGGGATGCGCTGCGGTGCAGTTCCCGCGTGCCTCAGCATCCCTGCAGGGATGCGCTGTGGTGCAGTTCGGCTCAGCTGGGTTCAAAGAGCAGAAAGGAGGGGGCGGGAGGGGGGCAAGGTTTATTTGAATCCCTCTACTAAAGTGCATTTCTCCCTGTCCGAGTGCCGGCTCACCCAGCAACACCTCTGGGTGCAGAGAGCACAGCACCCACCACGACCTCCTTCGCACCTCGGCACACGCAGACGGAGGCGAGGGGGTTTTGTTCCTTTATTACCCG
>NW_009647569.1:595096-597951 GCF_000708025.1 Charadrius vociferus | reverse complement strand
GCACCCCAGCCCCGGCCCTCCGAAGCCCACGTCGCTGTCTATCGCGCTCCAAAGGAAAGAAGAAGGTACTTTTTTTTTTCTTTTTCTGACAGACCTCCAACTACGTTGAGAGATGTATAAGCATTTTACACCCGCCAGCGTGTAAAGCCTACCCCGCTCCCCCCCCTCCCTCCCTGTATGTACGAACAGAGCGTCCGCCCCTTCCCACCCCCCCAAAAAAAAACCCCACAAAACAACCCCAAGGCACCGCAGAGCAGCAGCGATGCTTCCAATCAGAACTGCAAACACTGGGTGCGTCTTTATCTAACCTTCCCAAGCACCGACAGTCTAAACGCTAAGCTGCTTACATGGGCTAATGGCAATACATCCGTGCTGCGAGGCTTCATCTTTCCACACACCCCCCCACCACCCTCCTCTCCGCTTCCCACCTTTCTCCATGTCCTTAAACCAACGCTTTCTCACTCGAACCCCTCGGCAGATGGAATACAGCGTACGCAGCACGTTCTTGGGGAGCCGCACGGCGTACAGGGCACGAGAGCCGAGTTCAGTGTCCATCATGGACCAGCTCATCCAGGAGCAGGAATCCCAGCCCAGAGCAGAGTCCGGTGCATGACACCCCCCCTCCCCGCCTCCCACCCCAAAACATGTACACGATAAGTGTCCAAGTCCACACATCCAGGGAGGGTTGGGAGCTACAGGCGGCTACTGCAGAAGTCGGAGAGAGGGAAGAAGGTTGGTGGTCACCAGTTGCTACAAGGAAGAGCTGAAGAGGTTCGACGTGGAGGAAGGAGTGGGGGGAAAAAAAACCCAAGAACAAACTCAAAAGGAGGCAAAGGGGGGACGCTGGGATTCGGGGGTTGGATGTCTACCTTCTAGGCAACAGCCAGCACAGGAGAGGAAAGGGAGAGTTGGCGTTTGGAGGTTTGTGGGGTTTGGGGTTTTTTTTTTGGTGTCACTCACGATAGAAAACATATTCGGTGTAAGAGGTCCAGATCCTGTCATCTGTCTGGTCGTGGGCGAAGGCACAGGTGCCTGTGGAGTTGCAAGCCACCATGTGGAAGCCAGCATCGGCCAGTTTATCAAAGGCTTGCTCCAGGAAGGTGAATTTGAGGTAGTACCTGGAGGTGTACCTCTCCGGGGGCCTGTCTGGGTCCCTGCTCTCGTTCAAGGTATCACCAAAGACCTCCTTGGCCAGCGACGTCTTGCCACACACCATGATCCGTGCCACCCTGCGGAACTTGGCATCTGTCTGGCTGTCCCTGCCCAGGGTGTAGGAGCCCCGGTAGCCGATGGTGATGAAACCTGCCCTGCGGACGTCGGTGCTGGCAGCACCCACGCTGGTGGCGACGGCACCGCCGGGGCCACCAGCCACGGCACTGGGGAGGGTGGCACTGGCAGAGGTCAGGTTGCGGGAGGCATCCGCGTTGGGGGAGAGCTCCTCCGGGTCGCTTTGGCATGGGTCGTCTCCCAGCGAGTTCTGCTTGCTGAGCTTGGGGGCCAGCATCTTCACGAGCTCCGGCAGCATGAAGTACTCGGCCTCTCGCTGCAGGCGGCTCCTCTCCGGGAAGTGGTCGGGCAGCACCAACTGCTGGTCCCTCATGTAATCCAAGATGTAGCGGAAGAGGAAACCATCCCGATCCACAAAGAACCGTCCCTTGCTGTCGCGGGCCAGGGATCGGACGTTCTTCTGAGTGAACATCTCCCAGAGGAGCGAGCCAGGCACGCTGACCAGGGTGGGGTGGCGGGTGATGTAGACTTGTCCACCCACATTGAGTTCAATGATCTCAGGGAAAGGGAAGTCCTCGCTGGGTTTGGCACAGCCCGTGTTGTCTGCCAGGGCCATAATGAGCTACCGCTGCCTTCCCACCTGCAACAAAAAGCAGCAACGCGCCAATGTTAAGCCCGCCAGCAACTGCAGCTCATCATCCCACTGATCCCCTGCCAGGTCTTTGGGTCAGCAAGCAGTGCAGGATCAGGTCCCCGTCTCTCCAGGATCTAGAATTCAGCTCTCTTCCCTAATCCCTGGCTCTTGGAAGAAGCAGCATTAGCTAATGGCACCTTCCCTTCCACGCCACAAGAAGGGAAGAGCACCACCCGTGGTCTGAACACACCGTCTCCACCTGCAGCCCTCCTGACACTCAGCTTCTGGGGCCGGAGCTCAGCACCTTTGCAGAGGAAGGTGCAGCGAAGCTGTACTGATGTTAACAACAGGAAAGGCAGGACCGTCGCACCCTGGGTCTGACCGGCGACCCGCCTGGCCCGGCATCCTGCCGGTCAGGAGGAGCTTGCCGAGCGTGCCAAGGGAGGACCGCATTACGGCGCAGTGTCTCCTGCCGAGCCGGTGAGCCCGAGGGGAGTTTATGGTCCCACGCAAGGAGCACCCACAAGTCTGCCCAGAAAGCGACGCTAGATACCACTATAAAGGACAGAGCGACAGTGCCTTTTGGCACTCTTGCTCCTGGAAAGTGCTCGAGAGAGACTTGAGGCCAAGCTGAGAGCCGGTGAGAGATGGCAGAATCTCTCCCAGGATCTGGGACCAAGACAAATACTGGGCTCTTGGTACAGCCTTGGGCCAGATGCCATGTTATTTAGACGTTCTCCAAAGGCAAGCTGATTTTTAGGCATCTCTCGACGCCGCAAATCAGCACTTACATAAACCTGGCTCAGCAGACAGACTCCCCATCCAGCCTGGCCACGCTCCCTGCGGGGATTTGGGAGACCAGGGAGAAAAGGGGTTTCCCTGCGCTGTCCCCAACCGCCTGCCGGGGTTGGCCTGAAGCTCTGCCCACCCCCGGGGTGATGTTAGCGCAGCCCTGGGACCATTTTGAAGTTGGCACCGGCTGCCTGCACACCCC
>NW_009647569.1:594283-594755 GCF_000708025.1 Charadrius vociferus | reverse complement strand
GCCCCCCACCGCCCCGGGGACGGACCCCGCAGCCAAGAAACCACACGAAAGGCTCAGCAGCACAAAAGGATCCCAACGGGAATTTCAGGAGAAACTAAGGGGAGAAAATCAAACTCCGTGGGGCACTTTTGGGTGGTGGGGGGAGAGCATTTCCTGGCCACACGCCTCCTCCCAGCTCGCAGGGATGCTCGGGGGTTTCGGAGCAGGAGCGAGCCGGGTCAGCCTCTGCCAAAGAAGAGACTGTAAAGATGGGGAAGAGGACCGACGGGTCCCACTCGGCTCCCCGCTCCCCAAATCCCCTCCCGCGCTGCCTTTGAGTCCCTTTCTCCTGCGATGCGCTCCGGAGCCCGACTGTGCCGGACCCCTTTGTCACGGGTGGGGGATGCTGAGGGCTGCAGCCGGGGATTCCCACAGCAGGGTTGGGTGGGTGCAGGGTTTTTTTTGGGACACACACCCACCACACACACAAGGA